>NW_013666138.1:393670-402770 GCF_000517525.1 Limulus polyphemus
CGAATGAACTTCACGTGGTAATAGTTTAAAGAGGAACAAGCACCCTACATATGAATGAACTTCACGTGGTAATAGAAGCGAATATGTTTAATACACCAACTCACAATGAGTTTAATATAATTTTCTATAACTTGTAAAGCCACAGAAAATTTATCGTTCGGGGAAATGTATGTAAGAGCCTTTTCGAACTCGAAATGTTCATACAATCAGTTTATAAATGTATGTTCAGTTCGGGGGTTTATGATTTCCTAGAGTGTGATATGCCTTGTACTTAATATTGGAAAACAAAGGAATATGGATCAACTTGGAGCCATACAAAAAAAAAGAGAACTGCTACAAGTCGTAGTTCAGCAGCGATAATCAAAGTGCGGTGTTTTATAACAGCTGAGAAGCTACGTGACAAAACCATTCACGTGACCCAAGCAAGTACGTAACGAAAAAGAATTTCCGCCTGGAAAAGTGACATAACTCACGTGCACACAGTTTGCTTCCATGACATACCAGTTTAACGGTCGCATACCTCAAGCAGCTGGAGAATGAAGCGGGTATTCATGCTATTCTATATGAAGACATACTGGTCAAATCATTGGATGCAGCGCCTACAGATTAATGTGCGATTAGACTGTTGAAACAGGCACTAGGAAGCCGTCCCCTTGGTACACTATCGAGGAGGGATGTGGATTGAACATGACAGCCTTATGACGTAGCAGGACTGTTGTCAAGTGCACGATCGCCAGATAAAGCATAAACTGGCAGGACGAGGTTCGGAAATCGTTAATATAACGTATTCAACCTTTGTATACGTGACCATCAATAAAATAGTATTTATAATTTCTGAGAAATGCAAGTGTCAATATCATCAATGTTACCTAAAAAATACCTGTAAATGCTTGTCTTAAATGTTTAAAAGAGGGAAGGAACCCAGAACCATGTGAATGTTACTTGTTATGATGGAATTCAACAGATTTAGGGTTAACTAGCTTAAACCCTCACAAATGTGAAACCTATGAGAAGACTACGGTATTGGAACAACAACTTTAGTATCACATAAAATCACACCTATAGATGAAAATACATTGCCGAAGAAAATTCAACCTGCATATTCGTATGTGTAAGTAAACAACATGGCGCAGTCGTGTGTTAACATTAATTTCATTTAATTTGAATTTGATGACGAGGAACCAACTTGAATACAAAATGGCAGCACACTTTCCACGTGTTTTTGTGTACAAGAATTAACAACACAAAAAATACAGATATTCAGAAAAGTAAAGCAAGCCAAAGAATAACAGAGTTGTACGTAGATCAGAGAAGAACTTTGATTCAAATAGAATAAAAATACACATATTTAATAAATGCAAGGAAAACCACAACACTTTTGAACATCTTTCGTCTCGAGATTTCGACACAGGAATACTGATGCTCAATCGTGTACAAAATTTAGTTTTAATTACCTCCGCCACCGAAAGTGGAAGGAGGTTGTGTTTGTCAGCAGGATTTCTCGAAAACGGCTGAATGGATTGCGACAAAATTTGGTATACATTTGGACTATGACCCAAACTAGAAGTGCTTAGTTTTGGAGAGTAAAAGGACAAGGTCACGAATATCATATCTGAGGACCGATTTTTCATATAATGTTTGCTCTGTAACTCAGTCAAAAGTGATCGGCTTTTGATGAAACTTAGTAAACGTATATATAATATTATTTCTCATTGTCCTGCCAAAAATGATCTGTATCTGTTGATAACGACGGACACATTTTTATATTGTCCCCCGGTGGTAAATCTACGGATTTACAATACTTAAATCCGAGGTTCGATTCCCCGCGGTGGACACATCAGATAACCCAATGTGGCTTTGCTCTAAATAAACAAAGAAATTTTCTGAGAGTCGAATATTATCAGCGCTGCGCTCTATTGGGTGCCCATCTAGTTATATAAGATTTATTTTTTCCAAACTACAACAACGTATTCGGGCGTTTACAGGTGCATGAGTAGATGTAAGTGTTCAGAAATGTTTTCGACTCAGATGCTTTTAAAATGCATTGGCAAAAGAAAAGGATACGTCAATTAGGTACGAATGTTTCACAAAGATAAGAAATATTTTGTTTCAGTGTAACTTTAAGCAGCGTAGATATAGTAGGTTTGAGAACTTTAATGGACTGCAACTACCCGTTGAAACATTTCGGGTTCTATAGTAATACCTTCTTTAGGCCTCAGTATAGAAACGGCTACTTTTGTTTTAACAAATAATTGTAGTCTAACCAACAATAAATATAGGTAGAAAGATAAAGAAGTAGGAAACACTGCCATCTACAGGTTAGTCTTTATATCGTATTGTGTGAGATGTAATAACATACTGAACTGTTGCTATGTTGATCATGAATTATCAGCTAGTGCAGTCGGTTCCGATGATTAACTCATTCGTAATATCAGAAGTTTAACGAGTAAATAGTATGTCTTCACCAATTTTTTTACTATATCTAGAAACACTGAAACTACGTGGCAGTATCAAAAGATTGTCTAATAAATGACGGTAGTTTGTCGGCTTATAACGCAAAAAAACGGGATTCGATTCCTCGCAGTTGACAGAGCGCAGAAGGCCCATTGTGTCATGAAAAGTCATTTTGATTAACATAATAATGTGTTTTTCTTTGTGTGGTTGTGACACAAGTTATTTTAACAGAAATTCCTGTAGCATACTCACACATCGGAAATATTCAAATAACTTGCATATAATATTTGTTCATTATTAGTTAACTTAGAAACACGCTTATAAACTGAGCGAGTAAGCTATGCATTAAAACCAAGAAATAGGCACGAATTTTGTAACCCTGCACAATAAAGAATATTGAAAACTGAAAGAGATTTACGTGTTTATGAAAACCATGTAATGTCAGTCTGCTAGTTATTTTCACACAGCACCTGACACCAGTGATGGACAGTTACTGAAAATCGATCCTGACATTTTAATGCACACTGGACCACATTGAGGCAGTGGTACTTATACTCCTTACCGAATGCAGAATTTGTGGAAATAAATAACATCTATGAACTACACTGATCTAGCATACGTTAAGTATTTTTGTACAAGCACCAGTGTTACATCTGCGATTTGCACAGTATTATCCTCTTGTGTTTGATGTTGTATACGCTTTCATTTTGTACAAACATAACTTCGTAAACTGCTTTCATTTTTGTTTATTGTGCATAAAAATATGACTTCTGGCACAAGTAGTGAAGTAAAATCAAATTATTTAATTGTACCAGAATTTTCTTGTTGTTTTTACTGTTTGCTGTAAATATAGACTACAGCCCTACACAGATATCCTTGGGATATAATGTACAATGAGTTTATTTATTCAATCTATTTATGTAAGCTCATTTATTTAGATTTATTTTATTAGTTAATGGGGTAGTAGGCTTGAATTTGCTTAAAAATGATAAATGTGTGAATAAAAACATTACATTTAACTAAAACATGTATGTAATGTGGCTGGAAGAATTTAACTGTAATGTTAATAAATAAAAAAAACACAGATTTTTGTGTTTATTATTGATAGTAACAAATAGCGCAGTTATTACATGTCGAACATGGCTGTTCACTAGTTCCATTTCTATGTCCTCATTGCAGTCCTTACTCTTGTCTTCCACAGATATTTCTAGTGCTAATTTATCCAGCTTCTTCCAATACAAAACCAGATTGATCAATTCACATCATATATTTTCCAATATATATTTTCATCTAACTTGAGCAAGTGTTTGCTTAATTCTTCAAGCAGCGATTCTTTATTAGCTATCACCTTCACTAGCACGTAAGGTTTAGATTTCTGGTTTGCTTGTTTTTAATCCTTGCTAATGTGACTGACAATAAGGTCAACGTATAAAGAATATGGTTTTGAAACTAAACTACTGGCTTGGTGGTTAGGGTGCTCGACTCGCAATCTGAGGGTTGCGGATTCGAATCCCCGTCACACTAAACATGCTCGTTCTTTCAGCCGTGGGAGTATTATAATGTGAAGGTCAATTTCATCATTCGTTGGCTGCAGGTGATGTTGGTTAGCTGCCTTCCCTCTAGTTTTTCACTACTATATTAGGAACGGCTCGTGCAGATAGCCCTAAAGGAAACCAGCAAATAAATCGCAGAGCTGTAGACCAATCAGCCTGACCAGCTGTGTAGGAAAAATTTTAGAACGAATAATAAGTAATAAGTTTAGCAAATATCTAGAGAGAAATTCAAAATTACCAGAGGTACAAAGCGGATTCAAAAAATTTCGACAAACAACCGATCACTTAATTATATTGACTGAAACTTTAACAGATAGCTTCAACAAAACACGAGTGCACAGTCGTCTGCCTACTCGATCTAAAGAAGGCTTTCGATATAATCTGGCACTCAGGTCTAAGGTTCCGGATTCTACTGGTAAAATTGCCCCGAGGCATTATTCGCTAATTATCAGACTTTCTAGATAATACAAAATGTCGGGTTAATGTAGAAGGTAATGCGTTCCTCAAGGAGGGGTAGTTAGCCCCATACTATTCATCATGAATGTAAGCGACATGCCATTAACTGATCCAAATATTTATTATACCTCACAGTTTGCAGATGTGGCAATTTGAAAGAGTTCCCAAACACTCTCCATAGCAACCCGTTCTAAACGAAATGCGGAATTCTGCCAAAGAAAAATAATTAAAATTAATATACGAAAAACACAAATACTTGTACTTGCAAAATTAATGAAAACAACCCAGAACTGTTTCTTCACGAAACCCTCCTCTAGACGGCTACATCAGCAAAATTTTTAGGCCTTACCTTTGATTCAAAATTAATTTTGCATAAACATATAAGTGAAACCACAAATAAAATCTGGAGACGAGTCAACCAGGTTAGAAGTCCATCTGAAAATAGTACAGGCACATCACCCAAAAAACACACTGAAGATGTACAGTACGCCTGTCCGGTATGGATTAATAAATATAAACAAAACTACAAATATTACAAAACTCAATACTCACAAGTGCATACAAAGTTCCACTTTCAACAAGTTCCCACTTCTTACATAACTATGCCAACATACAACCACTCCATGACAGACTTCTGAATAAATCGTACACTTATTTTCAGAAAAACCTACATAAAAATGTACTACGCACACTGGATCGTTATATCATACATGATGAAAATGAGTCTAAGTACCTCTCACCCATAAATATGTACTATAAGTATAACAACCAGCCACCTACTGCTAGACTCATCTAATATATCATTTATACGTATAGTGTATATATTGTGTATTAAAAAGGGATATATATGTCAATACATATATGATATGCTACAAAATGAACAAGCACTGGAGTATATGGGACTGTTTGCAATATGCAAGACTTTAGCATACCAAATAAAGCAAGATGTGTGCTAGTGCAAATGATGAACTTCGAACATGAATAGACATGGCCCTGATAGGGGTATTGAAATCATATCAATGACTTTAAGTGATATCAACACCCTCTTTCGTGTGATGTTTACCATTTAAACAGTTCAACTAAACACCAGAACAGAAGAGAGGAAAAGGTGGAACATCATGCCTGAACCTTCCAGATCCCGAAAAGGATCTAGATCCTAATAAAGCCGAAGCGAAGCAGCGAGTTTTACTGATTGTAGAGAATCTTCGATGTTGAGTGTCCTGACTTCGTTTACTCATGTGCTTGTCTGTTGCAATGGGCCCGGCATGGCCAGGTGGTTAAGGTGCTCGACTCGCAATCTGAGGGTCGCGGGTTCGAATCTCCGTCACACCAAACATGCTCGCCCTTTCAGCCGTGGGGGCGTTATAATGTGACTGTCAATCCCACTATTCGTTGGTAAAAGAGTAACGCAAGAGTTGGCGGTGGGTGGTAATGACTAGCTGCCTTCCCTCTAGTCTTACACTGCCAAATTAGAGACGGCTAGCGCAGATAGCCTTCGTGTAGCTTTGCGCGAAATTCAAAACAAACAAACAATCTGTTGCAATGAGTCATGAATAAACATTGAGATGTCATTCATCAAACTTAATAGCGACGCCCTTGCAATCACAGTCTTTAGAGTAACTGCTGGTACTAAGTTCCACACCAGACATTAACTTAGTTTGCAGTGAAACTTTTATATTGTCCTTTTTTATTTGGTGCTCCATGATTGGGTTCTCAGCGGAGTTTTGTATGTAAGCTTAGCAGGACTTGAGAACACGCATTAGCAATTAAAAAAAATCTTCTTCAGCTGAAGATTCGCAATTTACTAACGCAAAGAGTGTGATATGTATGATAATACAACACTGATATTTTGAAGCGATATCTTGAATTATGTCAATTTGTACTCAGAACATCCCATCCCGTCTTCCCACATTTCAGTCGCAACAGTCTCCTGAATAAGCTGTCGAATTGTTTCGATAACAGTATTAGATGTTGTTTTAGACAGCAAGCTTATGGGTGATCCTCTGCCCTTTTCTCTCGAGGTTTTTGCCTTTTTCTGTGCAATCGCATACATGATTTTGCAGACAAACGTCATACTTGCTAAGAAATAGAACAAACTAAAATAATTTCACACTTTACAGAAAATCCTTTCATATGTACGCAGCATCTATTTTGTTACCCTGTAGCTGAGTCCACACTTGTCTATCACTTTTACAATGCCTTTCACCCACACCAGTACTTTCCGCATCTTTGGCACTTATTCTCGGCGTAAAAACATTTGATTATGAAATAGTAACTAATCGATATCTGCACTGGTGGCTTTAAAAAAAAAGCAAGCTTCTGCGCAACTTCTTTGCATCTTATTTTTTATGTTCTTAAATTTTCTGATGAGTATGTTTCCACTCTTTCATTCCTTCGATAAACGGCAAATGTCAGGTAGACTGAGCAAAATAAAACATTTGTTTCCGTGCAGCATGTCAACCACTTGCAGCTGATTTCATCCTCGTGAAATGATCTTTCATTGTTATAGGATCACTTATGTTTTGTTTAGGGACATGATCAAAGAAACAAAGGCAAAGTAGTTGAATGTCGCGCGAAACTACTCGAGAGCTAGCTGTGCCAGCCGTCCCTAATTCTGAAATAATAGAGGGAAGACAGCTAGTCAAACCATCAATCGCCAACTTGTAGGCTGCTCTAATGAAATAGTTGAAATTGATTATCACTCTTATAATGCACCCACGACTCGAAAATGGGCCGCGATTTATTTTTCCTTTACGGTGATAGGCCGCAAACCACGGGACCTTCGATCCACAGTCCAGCACACTAACAAATTCTAAACTTAGGAAAGTTTTCGAATTAGTTACGGTTTTGGTGACTTATTTTGCCTCAAAGATTTATTTTGCTTTGGTAACCTGACCTAATATGCTACGCCATGATTTTCCCAGGATTAGGATGTTTTAATTAAAGTCGCTGAGAGCGAAGGCTACTCAATTAGCTCTGTTTATTATTATTTTATGTTATGAGAGTTTTTCAATGTAGTAAGTTGTTTGAAGTCTTTGCTGTTTGATGAATCTTTATAGACACAAAAAACAAACCACACGAAGAAAAGTATCCCGTATTTGATTATATTTACGTTTTTTATAAAGACCGACCGGTCCACAAACCGTTGAGGTCATCGACCCATCTAACATTTGCCAGAACTTCCAGGTGGCTAGCCCAAACCTGCTTGACACTACGCTAGCATCAACTATCATTCATGACCTCACATTTTTTTGTGTCTATGAGATGATAAAAACCCTTTTTTTTTAGATATGGTTAAAATGAGAAAAAAGTGAGTTTATATCGCCAATAAAATATTTTAATTAAAGTCGCTGAGAGCGAAGGCTACTCAATTAGCTCTGTATTTTATTATTTTATGTATGCCCTTTACTTCCTGTAGCCGTCAGCTTAATATTCTAAGCAGATAATATCTGGTCATAGAGGTTGCCTGTTTTGAGCTCTTTTTGTGTGTGTGTGTGTTTAATATGCAGCACCTAGATTAAATAAAAACGTTTCGTGATTAAAATGAAACTGAATGTCACATCTGTAGAATGGAGCCATAAACCTTGATAAGTTATTTAATAGTAGTTTCGTGTGGTGTTTTTCATGTCTTGGTGTGACGAGGATTCAAACCCATGACTTGCAGATTGCGAGTCGAGTGCCCTAACCACCTGGGCATGCCGGGCCTGCTTATTTAATGATAGATTGAATAAAAAAAACGAAAGATCTTAAAATTGCAAAGAAATATACTGTTGTATATAAGATATTAGTTGCGAATTAATAATTTCTGCTAAGTAAAGCAAGTCTAGAAATATATTGAAACGTATTAGATAAAACAGTTTTAGAAACGCTAAACTGAATAAAGTAATGTTTTTGGATGGAGAGCATTTTAGGACAAGAGCTATATATATTTGTTCCTGATAATATATATATATATATATATAGTAGCTGTGTTACCCCGCGTTGCACGGTGAAAATTTAGATTTGAAATGTATAGATCAGTATTTTTTCCAGCAAATTATTCAGTAAGTAAACGAAAGCTGTAATGCGAGTAATAAAAAGCATTTAATCAAACAAAACTTTATTTGTAATTAGATCGTATTTGAGCTTGTCTTGTTCTTTGAGCCTGAAGTCATACATCATGCTGCTCCTCTGCTTCTTGCTCCTTTCAAATTATTTGTCTTTATGTTTGTGCTTGAAGTCTGGTTTGACGTTGTTCAGAAGTTTCTTGTTGTCTATATCCAGCTTGCCTTGGTGATTCTGACTTAACTCTGACTTTGTGCTGTTCAACAGTTTCTTGCTGTTTTTGAGTAGTCTGCCTTTCAGCTTGAGCTCGGAGTCTAACTTTACGTTGTTCCAAAGTCTTTTCCTGTATTTGAGCAGCCTGTCTTGCAGCTTGTGTTTGAAGTCTTTGATTGTGTTATTCTTCTGTTTCAGCTGCTCTTTGTGCTTGCATTCTTTTAGCAGCAGAAGACTTTCCATAGAAAGGGCGTTTCTTTGGGTGGCATAATCACCTGTATCACTAAACAATGATTTGCAATTCACAAAGTTTCTAAATCATTTATGAAACCACTTAGCACTATTCAAAGAAAACTTGTAAAAACTAGTTATTATGAAGT
>NW_013666138.1:402850-403985 GCF_000517525.1 Limulus polyphemus
AACTATATATATATATATATATAATATTATATCATATGATATTTTTTGTTTGTTTTGAATTTCGCGCAAAACTATATATATATATATATATAATATTATATCATATGATATTTTTTGTTTGTTTTGAATTTCGCGCAAAACTATATATATATATATATATAATATTATATCATATGATATATGATAATATATATATATCAGTGATATATATCATGAACTACTCAGAACCTTCGCATATGACCAGTCATAAAGTGAATTCGCTGATGTATTAGTTACTTACATACAATATGAAGAAATGATAAAATTTAATATGGGTAAATTTAGACTGATGTTTCTGCAGTAAGACATCACAAAAAATGTCATAGATGTATATGAAGATAGCGTAAGAGCAGCCGTGTTAATATTTGATACTGGTGCGTCAACGAGGTCACGTGACTAGTGTCACGCCACCTGCTTTCTAGAACTATCCCGTTCCTTCCGGAGTACTCTAGCATTTACTAGATTGGGGGGTGGTCGGGTATATATAAGATGGTCACGGCGTGACGTGACAGTGTGTGTAGGTAGTGAGTAATTGATCTGCAGTCAGAGAGTATTGTTGAAGTTCGTTATAGCGTTTGTTTTAGCGCGAATGTTGAAATCAAGTGTATCGTAAAGTTATATTCAGAAGTTGCGGAAAGTAAATTAACAAACGGAGACGTAACAATACTTTCTGAAGGTTTAATACATACATACTAGTGTATAGCTCGTCAAAAATGACGGGGCAAGTACTACCAACCCCACGCCATAGAGCCCCCAGTGGCACAGCGGTATGTCTGCGGACTTACAACGCTAGGAACCGGGTTTCGATACCCGTGGTGGGCAGAGCACAGATAGCCCATTGTGTAGCTTTGTGCTTAATTCCAAACAAACCCAAGCCATAGTATACCCTAACCTCACATTTCATAGATAATTTTGCGAAATTAAGCTTCATCAACGAAGAGGCAGAAAAGTGCAGTCGATACTGTCTAGCGTCGGTAACTTCCTTTGTGAGCCAATCAAAATTAAGATAATTCATGAAATGAATTCGTAGTGTATCATAGAATAATTATTGGTCAAAATGAGTTAGATTAACAATCTTTAATATATAGAAAAGACA
>NW_013666138.1:404023-421756 GCF_000517525.1 Limulus polyphemus
TTCATGACACCCACTCGCCCTCACGACCCCCTTGCACCCCTTTCACTAAAATTGTAATGGGCAGACAGTAATCGAACTATTCTATCTGGATAAATGCATTTTGGCTGTTGTAACTCCTCCTGCTTCGAGAAATCAAGCGTGACGTGACACACACTGGCCTTTATATATGTTAATTATTTCCACTTGTAATTTTAATCTTTTTCTTTTAAATATTCATTAAAATACTATTATAAAATGCATTTTCATATTTGTTTATCTAGATTATATGTGAACATTTATCGTCTTGCGTATTCACATTTGTCATGTTTTTTATTTTTTAAATCATAAGCTCCAGAACATCTTAAAACAAGCAGTCAGTAATCCTGAAGATTTGAGTTTAAGTTCGTGTTTTGTGTTTTACCTTTTCCACAGTTTTCTGACTAATAAACACCAAACATTTTCAACCATCAATGTGATATTTTATTAACTACAAATCATATTTTTTTTTTACATTATTGTATATTTTTTTTTATTTCCTTTGTGTTTATTCACAAAAGAAATTTATACCAGTTATTTTTATTCGACTTTAATTTCAGCCTATTTGAACTCGTACTAATTATAAATCCAATATTCGTTTTGGATTTTATGATATCAGTTAATTCTAATTTAACGTAGCCAGATCGGCAGGTGACAATCATACAACACTCATTGTTTTTTGTTTGCGTGCTGGGCTATTTATCCGAGGGTTTAATGTTCGCGTCCCGTTACCATAAAAAAGTTGAATTCCACGTTTTAGGACGTAGGTACGTTATAAGAAAGACGATCAAATCTTAATTTTCAGTTAGAATATACCAATAATTAGATGGTTGCTGTTGAGTAGCTACTTTCTCCTTAGTCTTTCAGTTCAAAATTAAGAACAGCTAGCACTTTGTGTAGCTTTGTGCGAATAGTCTCCCTGTGAACACAGCAGATAGCCCAATGGGGCTTTAGTTTAAAAAAACAAACGATTGTACAAATATCCAACCCAACCCTTGTTTTTAACCATCACACAGTCGCTGTTGGAAAATTATTATTGAACTAAGGTGAGTACTTATCTTGTGTAATTTGTTCTGACGTAATCATAATACTTGAGTCTATAAACCGTTTCTCCCCATAATTGAATTTACACTCTGTAAGTTCTTTCTGTCAAATATATTTACTTGATCACATACCATATTAAATTTCTTTTCTTTAGCTGCGTAACATAGTGATGAAAATGAATCTAGGCGTGCTGTTAAAGTAGTCCCCCAGTAGCACGACGATATGTCGGCGAATTTACAATGCTAGAAACAGGGTTTCGATGAGCAGAGCACGGATAGCCCATTTGTAGCTTTGTGCCTAATAACAATCAATCACTGTTAAGTTTATGTGCTAGTCTTTACGAAATTTCTGATAGAGGTACGCTAATATTTTCTATATATAGGATTGTCCATCTGATTACGTTTCTCCTGTGTTTTTTGAGTTTGTATGTTTGTTAAATTTCTCTTGTCTGTGTTTTTTCAATTCGTTAATAGTTTCTGTAACTACTTTAGAAGAAAACTGGTTTACGTTAGTAAAGCACTGAGTTAAGTGCATAACTTCTTCATCCATGTTTTCTGTGGTGCATACAGTGTATGCTAAATGTAGGTGACTTTTTAGAGTCCCTAGCTTCTGGTGGATTACAAGATTAGAAATCCAGTTTATGTGATTTCCGCTAAATGTGTTTTCTTCTATAAATGTTAGTGGTGAAGCCTCGTGGAGTTCGTGTGATGGTAACGTTTAAAAGATTATCGTGTAGTTGCTTTCATTGTCTACTGTGAATTGTATGTCTTTATGTAGGTTGTTTATGTGTTGAAAACATTTTGTTTATTCATCTTGGCAAGTAAAACCGCAAAAAACGTTATCTTCATATCTAAATCAAAGTACAGGCTTATATATGGAAGTGACTATGGCATGTTATTCTATGTGATGTAAGAAAAGAGTGGCCAAACCTGATAATGGATTTCCCACATGAAGTCCGTGTAACCGAAGTACTAATCTCTGTTGTATGAATGTGGCTAGTTGTAACAGTTTGATTAGGTGTTCCTGTTTTATATTGATTCTCTTTTTAGGGTATTGTATAATAATTTCTGCGGTAAGTTGTATCGCCTCATCACAAGAGGATGGAGAGAATAGGTATACGACATGAAAACTAGACATAATGTTGTTACTGTCTAAATAACACTCTTAGAAAGAGTTCTAAACTTCCAGTAATTCGGATCACAAGTCGTTGCTTCTATATTAACTCATACAATTGTTATCCAAAATTTGCGATCTCTCATAGTTGTCATGACCTCATTCAGAGTGAGCCAGGTGTCTTGCTACTACAGGTCGACAAATGTCGTGTGAGGAAAACCAACTCTTCCTGGTATCTCAATTTTACTTATATGGAATCGGTTATCTGCTCCTCACGGTACGCAATATATTCAGGAAGGCGTACTCTTTATTTCAATAAACAAGTGATAGCGGTATAAGATGAACATATGGTTATACAACGGACATACGATCTCTTCAGCTGGTATTATAAATTCTACGTAACATTTTGGTATAACAGACAACAATGGTTTGATTTAAAGCAGCTAATGTGATCCAGATCTTAGCATCACTGTAGAATTAAAAACATTTAACTTAGTATTTCTGTATGTGTCTGATTTCCAGATGCGCTGCAATCTGTTTAACCTAAACCAAGCTTGATGATTTTTTTGTAGCACTGAATATGTACTAAGATATTTAAAGTCATAAATTAATTCAATATTGTCCCAAGTAAACAATATTAAGATTAAGATATTATCGTTTTTACACGTAGACCAGAAGATTAATTTCTTGTTATTTGATCATATGCCTTAGAATATTTGAGGAAATGTTTCCTATATTAAATGAAACTACTTGAACTTTCAGTATGAAGTATATTAGTATACAATACCATGTAAAAACACAACCTAATCCACCAACTGCCATCAGTCACAGAGCAGAAATAATGAAGAAAGTTAGACAGTTTGTTACCAAAAGTAACACAAAACTACAGTAGTCCATTGCAGATAAAGTAGTAACCTCACTTGGAACTTGAATAATACAATTTACAATGATTTGAGTCTACAAAATCATTACGAAAGCCGTCTTCACAAGAAAAACTATCAATATTGCACGAGGGGCATTTGGAATATGACAAATGCAAATATGTCTTCATATTGAACGAAGCAATCATTTACTGCAGCAAAGCCCGGGTGGTTTACTATCGTTTGTTTGTTTATTTTTGTTATTGTTAAGCACGAAGCAGCATAATGCAGGCATTAAACCCGATTTCTATTATTATGGATCTTCAGGAAAAGGTAAAATTACTCTCCTATGTACACGTTTAAGCACAAAGGACTAAAAATTAAAAATAATATTTTGTTCATCTCAGACGATGAAAATAACAAATATTTAAAATCATTATTCGTTTATAAACTGACAAAAAATAGAAAAAACAACAACAATAAATTAATATTATACAAATTTATACATTTTGTGAAAAACATAGTTATGTAGGAAAGGATTAACGCACAAAGTTCTGACAATATTAAGAAAGAATGAGATCAATAAATGTAAGGTATTGCTAATAACTTTAATGACATTGATTAATGGTAGGCAAACATTGTTTGGTTTGAAAAGCTCATATAAGATCGATGTTGAATTTTGCTCAAAGCTACTCGAGGGCTATCTGCATTAGCTGTCCATGATTTTAAAGTGCTAGACTAGAAAGAAGGCAGCTAGTCAACACCAACCATCGCCAACTCGTGGGCTATTCTAATCGCAAATGGAATTTGACTGTCATTCTTATAATACATCCAAAGTGCGGAGCGCGTTTTCTTTTAAAGCCAAACATTTGGCTATCTGTGCTCTGCCTACCAAAATGAATCAAACCTCAGATTTCCCTAATTTTCTTGTGTAACTCCGTAAACTTGCGCATACCCACTGGTCGACAAAAAGATAACTAATATAAACTATTGACTCTGAAATTCTAATGCTTAAAATGAGTTGTTTTTTTTTGGAAAGAGTTTTGTTTGTTTGTTGTTAGCGTAAAGCAATGCAATGGGTTATCTGTGCTGTGTCCACCACTGGTCTCAAAACCTGATTTTTAGCGTTATAAGCCTTCAGATTTATCGTGAGCCAATAGGGGGCTTTTAATAAAGGTATTCTAAATTGCTAATTTGTTCATAAATTATGATACAGGTATAAAGTATGAAACTTTAGTAAGATTAATTAAGACACAGAAATCCATTTATACGGTAGAGATCTTATAGATTTTTATTATAAGCAATAATACTTAATGATCGTATATACAGTGTATTTAACATCATATTTGCCGTGTCATACAAAAGAGATTGCAAAAACATAACAGTTTCTAGATTATATATTGATTATGTCAGTACTACACTTCAATGTATTTCCACGTTGTTTTCTAATAATTCATAAATATGTTAAAATAACTTCTTGGTTTAGTGAAGGTCATTTTACAGCACTTGTAGTGCGTTGTTCTACTAGGTGTAGATAGTCATGGACTTGTGAAAGTAATGCATGACCAACTACCAGTACAAATTATATATAAAGATTTAGTATTTTGTGCTTAGATTCAGATGTTAGCTTATTGTTTCGTAAAAATATGAATAAGTATATTTTGAATTTAGAGAGACATCAGAAAGGTTAAATGCTTACAGATCACCAGAGCCTCCAAAAATGTCCTACATTCACGACGTTATTTTGTCAATTTTCTACAAGTAAACGAGCATCACGTGTTCTATTCTACCGTACTTTAACACTAAACTTCAATATATATCTGATGCAAATGCAGTTATAAAGTTTTTAGGCAAACAAAGTTTGATGTTGAAGAATACAATTACGAAGTTTGTAAAATCATTTTATTTCCAGGTATAAGGAAGAATCGTTTTGAAGTCCTACTATCAACTCATGATTTCTTGTTGCTGTTTAAAGACCCGCTTGACTCATTGATTGCTTATATAGTATATATGAAGGTCATTTTACAGCACTTGTAGTGCGTTGTTCTACTAGGTGTAGATAGCGATGGACTTAGTCAAGGTACTTGTGAAAGTAATGCATGACCAACTACCAGTACAAATTATATATAGAGATTTAGTATTTTGTGCTTGTAGATTCAAATGTTAGCCTATTGTTTCGTAAAACAATTAATAAGTATATTTTGAATTTAAAGAGACACCAGGAAGGCTAAATACTTACAGATCACCAGAGTGCTTTAGAACTGGCAAAATACTTGAGTGTACACCAGAAATCCACTCACACTATGAGCACACAAATCACCTTTTCAATCATAAAATTTCAAAATTCGGATTACTAGCCATTCAGACATAGAGATTTATATTAAAGAAGGTTTTCCCATCTAGCTAATTGTTTAATGTTTGTTCTGCGCTGTAAATATTTTTTTTTTTCAATATTTACTATCGTTATACATATCTTTGTTTTAAGTACATCAACTTATTATTATTAGCCATAGTTTTCGTTACTGACTTTTCTTTAGCTTTACGATGAAGTTGGAATGTGTTTATCCCAGAACGGTTTGTAATTAACATATTTAAGCCAACTTGTTTTCTGCTAATCGAATTTGGGTTTTATTACAGGTTGCTTATGATGAAGTGCGAGATCGAAGACACCGGCTATTGGCAGGTGATCACTATCTACATTACTTACATAAAAATTTGAACACTTATTTGCTAATTCGCGGGAGCTGACACACAGATCTAATATATCACTAGAGTGGCATATATCGTTGTTGTCCACAGCTTGTATTGTCCAAGAAATCTATTAATTTTAATTCAATTTCGGGCTGTTATAACACATCCAAAATGTTTAGTGTTTGCTATTGAGATCCTCTATGATTATTAATTTTCTATTATATTCATTAAGTTTATTCAGCAGTGGGGTATCTATTGTTTTAGAGATAGAGCAATATATTCCTGTTATGGTTATAATCTTATCATTTGATAAGTTTACGTCTATTGTTATAATTTCTTTGATAGTTTCTCTCTCTATCTGTGTAGCAAATAGAGTAGATTTGGATAATAAGGCTATACACCTTTTGAGGGTCATTTTTGTTCATTCTATCTGATCTTATGGTATTATAACCAAGAAATCTAAATGAATTATTTTTTATATAGCGTAGTTTCTGTTATAACTGTGATATCTGGATTTCCACTATCGTGGGTCATGATAGTACCCAGTTTTTGTCTGTCTTGAAAATGCGCGCGCACCTTACTATCTAAATGTGTATAAGCACGCACTTCATTTGAACGGATGTAAACAAAAGGCGGATGTATATATAATTAAGTAGTTATTTTGTACAAAAACATATTAAAAGCTTATCAAAGGTTTTTAGAAGGTTCTAACATTCGGTCATAGAATAACATTATAAGTTTATTTATTGATAGTATTAAGTATGGTAAAATTTAGCCCTAACTAAACTAAAGCAAAAAACGTACACAAGCTACTGTATTAATTTATCGCTGTCGAATGTAGACCATACAAAATAAAGGCTTAACTAATGTTAGGCCTAAGACATGCGGACGTATAAATTTCGGTATCTGTGATTAGAATTCTTTTGTATTATTCTGGAAATCCAGTATTTAAAGAATTATTGTTGCAATAAAGATAGTAATTTGACCACAAATGTTCTACGGGTCTCTGCTAGTATAACATAGTGTTGTAATGAATATTAAACAGTGGAGGACATAATCATTTCAAAACTTTATAATTAAAAAGGAATTTTCTGAAGGGTGAACAGAAAACAATATTTTTTTCTTTGCAAGTTTGTCAAGGTGTATATATCATTATAATCGTATATTTGATTTCATTTTAAAAAATTTTCTTAAAGACCCAGTAAATTTTAAATATAGGTGAACATAGGTTTTAATTTAGAGTAATTATTTTATTGTGTGCAACTTAGTTACTGAAACACGATTGAATAAATAAAATCCCATTTGATACCTATCAAGAAAATAATAATACTTGTTACTTAATTATCTTGAGAACAGACTGAAGAAGGATCTCAGTGGGTGTTTCACATCCAAATGACAAACTCGAAAAAAAAACATTTCTTACGATTGAATAACTGTTCCTTGTTAATATTTAAAGTGGTAATACCACAACTCATCTCGTTTTAAAGTTACACTTTGCAATTTTTAATAAGTTTTGCTTCATCTTTAGTAGCATTCTTTGAAAGTCATTAACCTTCTGAAAAAAAAACAACTTATAAAGCACTGCCTTGAAAATCCTAATGATGTTTACAGTTTGATCCTATACGTTTTTTTTTTTCTGGATCACTTTGGTGGGCAGGTAATTTGATATTTCAATTTTTTTTTGTTATAGATATCTTATGTTTGGCGAGTTTCTTCTTCACTCACGTAAAAGAAAACCATTTTTGCTGTCATGCCTATATAGCTTAAAAGCTCCTTAAGTATTGCTATAAAGTTTCTTCGTTTCTTGGGTCAGCTTGAAAATCATCCTTCAAGATTGAAAGAAGATATATACATAAAACATCATCTGTAAACGAGAAAAGTAGAATATCTCGGTGTATACTTTAAATAAAGACGACCTACTCGAACATAAGTTGATCAGCTAGTTAACATTCATTAATCCAACAAAAAAAACACTGATGCAAACAAAAAATGATATTTTGAAAACATCCTTTATTGCGCTGACACTAACTGCAAAGATGAATTTTTTGCTTGGCAATCTTAGAAAAATGAAACAACAATATACGTGAAAAAAAATTGATTTAATTCCAAAGTATTTGATTCTGATCAGCTAGATGGTAGATTTATTAAGAACATATAACTAACGGGAACCCGACACTAGAAAACAAAAGATGTATTTGGAGTTATTGTATTATTAGCGTTTTTATTCACGAGGAACTAAAACTAACGATAGTGCTGTGTTCTACATAAAAACAATAACAAAAAATAACAGGATATCAAACCTATAAACTTCGTCCAATCTTACGTTTCGAATATTTGCGCGAAGTAGCACAAGGGAAGGCAGATAGTCAACAATATCCACTTCCAACTCTTGGGTTAATCTAATTGTAACGCAAGGTTTATGAACTACACTTCATATTCAAAGAAATCTTCTTTTGTAAAATTACACGAATGGAGTTTACTATTAAAACCGGTGTAGCTAAAGAACTATAAGTAAGTAACTTTCAAATAGTTTGATGACAAAAGAAGGAGAGAAGAAGTTGGTTGTCAAAGCAGCTAGTCCCCTTTAACTGAAGTATATTGAAAATTTTATAGTCCTAATGATTATAATTTAATTATTTTAACCACTTACATGTTACCAGAGTGTGCCATTGACTAAAACGTTAAGATAATAAGTTATAGTGTACCTAATTTGTTTTTTTTTCATACGGGCATAACTATACCAGAAGTTATATCAACAACATATTATTTTCATTTGACAAATTTCTTGGAATTACAGAAACTAAGAAATTTCTGACTTAGCCTACTGTTATATTACCACGTAGGATAATCGAGATGCGTTTATTCTGTTAAAAGAGGCACATGTCAACGGGAAAAACAGCATAAAATGACATCAATTCTCCTCCAAGAAATTCTATCCAACTCTAATTAAGAAAATATAATATACCATGACCAAACATCGATGTATTTTAAACATAAGTTAGATTTAAATAAGCAAAGCGTTTAACTTTTCCTAATTTTTAATTATCACAAGCTGCAAGAAAGAAAAACGTTGTTAAATGAGAGTATGGCTTTTCCTGTGAAAGTGTATTAAGACTGATACTAGTTTTATTTTCAGATTTAACTCATAAAGACAAAAAGAACAGAATATTTGTAATAACTGATACTACATGTTAATCGTAGAACTACTGATAGGGTCACATGGATCCCACCAGCTTTAATATAACTAATATATAAAACTAAATTTGTGTCTGTTTGTTCGCACCTTTCAGCCATCTGTTACTTATACGTTTCCACATTTGTTGATCAATCAGCACAAAATTTGACATAGTGATAAAGGATGACACAAGGAAGGTCATAAAGGGTTGGACCCACTCCCCCGATTTTATTCCATATTTATTTTCGAAAAAAAACCCTACCAAATCAGAATAACTTCACACAGTGATACAGGATGACACGAGGAAGGTAATGAGGGGGTTGGGTGTTTTGAGGGTTATACAAGATGCTTTATAGATATTCACCTAATATATTTGTATTTTAGAAACCAAAAGACGAGACAGGCATGAAAAACCACTATTATATTTTAAGGAATTGTGATTTTTGTTTTAAAACTATCAAAAGTGCAAAATGAAGTTACTAGTAATACCAAAAACACGAAACACGTTATTGAGTGGACAAGTTTACAGTATATAAGGTTTATGAACTTTAATTGTCTTTCGGTTAAAATCGTGATTTTTTGTTTAGCTAGAACCATGTTTCTTAAATAATCACGAAACAGATAATATATTTAAAATGTTGTAGCTAGTTCATCATTACTGATACGTACACTATACGTTTTTTCGTGATGGTATGCGTTCATGACATTCGTTCGGTTACATTTCTTTGTTGTAATAATTGCAAGGCCCAGAAGGGAAAACGGAGGGTATTGTATGAACATTTTTGTTCACTATAATCTGTCGATCTTTCCGATTATGAGTTTTTAAACTAAAGGAACATTTTTTTCCTCATTTCTCTTTAGTATTCGGGTCTTAAAATTTGCTTCCTTTGTTTCTCAAACTTTTAATGCAGAGAAGTAGTTTCGATGATAAGGCTTTCCTTGTTACTTTTACCAGTGGTTTTAAATTTTCAGCTCTGAGGAGGTAGTAATGCCTGCATAAAATAAGCTTTTGAACTTGAACACATTCATTTATCAACCTTCCTCCAGATTCTAGCTAACAGTTGATTATATGCATAACACTTCGTAACAGTTTGAGAAAAGTGTCAACCTGTAACATCATATGCGTTAAACATAATCAGCTCAATTTTCTCTAACCAACTAACTTACAGAGTTACCCGCTGAAATGTAACCAACTGACTGTTTACAGAGTTACCCGCTGAAATGTAACTAACTGACTGTTTACAGAGTTACCCACTGAAATGTAACTAACTGACTGTTTACAGAGTTACCCGCTAAAATGTAACTAACTGACTGTTTACAGAGTTACCCGCTGAAATGTAACTAACTGACTGTTTACAGAGTTACCCGCTGAAATGTGAATTACGAATTTTCTTTCTTCTTTAAATAATGCCTTATTTTCCACTACAATTTCAATCAGGAATTTGGAACTTGCAAGAGGTTTGAACTTTTCACGTATGATGTTATTGAAATAAATTTTACGTAATATGCCCCTTTGTCATGTAGCTGAATTTCCATAAATATTAATTGAAATTTTTATAACCACTGTGGATACTTAAAACAATTATGGAGTTTTGGACCTCCCATAAATAGAGGGGCTCAACTAGACATATTATAATACTCATTTCAAGTAGCTGGCAGCATGCTGTCAGACAGATCCGTGTTTCTTTTGTGCATCTGTACATTGTCCTTGCGTGAAGTTTCACTATGGATTTGAACCTAATTCTATCAATAACTTATTACAACTACTGCAGTATTATTTTACAAGAGAGTTAAATACAATATCAACGCTAGGATCTTACATCAATAAATTTTGCATGAGAAAATTATAAAAGACAGTCTTCGATCATAATTCAACTCTTAACTCTATCTAAAATTTGTAGTTTTCCTGCCTTTATGTGAAAACTGTAACTGCTGTTGTCAACATGTTTGGAATTTTACTGCATAACATTCTGTCTTCGAAGACTGTCGTTACCATATACGTGTGTGGAACAAAACAAGATATTTTATAATTGTCATGAATATAACTTAAGAAACATGTCACGTACCTTCCATAAAAGGGCAAAAAATTGTTTTACAAATCTTTCAACCTCATAAAAAATATCATTGAGCTTACACAAAATTCCCGCTCCCTCAGATCCTGCTCATGCAAACATTTAACCGTAATAGGAATCCTTTGAACACTATTTATTAGTCTTTTTTTTACAGCTGTGGTAAACGTCTCTTGATGTGTTTATGTTGACCTTGTAAAGTATAAGTAAGCTGTTACCACATACTACACCTGGAAAAAAAAAAACAACGACATGAACTTTCAAAATTGTCATTAATACATAACTCAAGAAACAAGCTACGTACCATTCACTGAAAGCCGAAAGAAACAACAATAAAACAATTATTGTTTCACTACAGAGGTTTTCCTTAGGAAGCGCTGGATAGTTATTTCTGGTTTTGAGCTATCTGCGCTAGCCATCCATAATTTAGCAGTGAAAGACTAGAGGGAAGGCAGCTAGTCTTCACCACCCACCGCCAATTCTTGGGCTACTTTTTTACCAACGTATAGTGGAATTGAACGTCATACTATAATGCTCCCACGGCTGAAATGGTGAGCGTGTTTGGTTGGACGGGGTTTTGAACTTGCGACCCTCAGATTGCGAGTCAAGCGCCCTACCCACCTGGCCATGCCGGGCCACTAATTTCTGAGATAGCTTGAACTCTTTGATTCCTGGTATTGTCTAAGGGGTGCATTATCAATAAAGAATCTTAGGAGCTGTTTTGAACAACCAAAACAATCTATGAAAGGATTATGACAAGAGTTAGAGATATGAAATTTTATAAAATCATACAAAACTGACATTTTCAAAATTTACTTCATAAAGAATACATAAATTTAATATCAGAATATAAAAAATAGGAGAAAAGAATGTCGATCATTCTGACTTTCAAATGTAGAATGGACCAACTAATATTGAACAGTAGTATTACTTTAAACGTAGAGTGAAATTATTTAAATACAACACATTTATGTTTGTGACGTCAGAAATAGCTTTCAAGAAGATGAACTGGTGTTTATGAGCTTTGCAGACAACAAAAATGATAAAAGTATGAGCTGATTGAATCTTGTGATCACAAGAGGGCCTTTGAAAATAAACCGATCTCCTATATTCTAGGCTAGGTTTCATTAGCAACAGTATAAATAAATAAAATTATAAAGTATTCATGGCTTCGACTTAATTTAAATGTGGTCATCTTTAGGCGTTCTCTGTTAAAAATCCATAGACTCTAACTTTTTGCAAAGATACTATTATAACCGACTATCCAGTATCAAGATACTAGTCATAGTTACAACAAAATGACAGATACAAATTGTTTACGTTCGTTAAATTGTAATGTGAACAAAACATGGCACCGCACTTGAGTAAGTTTGACTTAAAACACTCGTATGATTTCTTCTTCTCGGATGTTAAGTTTCTTAATCTTGAAGGACTTCGAAGTGCCCAAACTTACAAGGTCAAGATAGGTAGGTGATGAGAAAGGGTGAAAGTATTTTATTGTTATCGTTTTTACTCACCTTTTTGTTGCACAAAGCACCTTCTACTAATTGGATTGTAAATACTTGATTGAAGAAAATCATTTTTTCTTCAATCATTATCTGAACAAGAACATTAAAAATTTTGTTCTAGGAATGCATTTAAGTAAAAACCATACCATAGAAATTTAAAAGCACTAATAAATTATCCAGTAAAAATTTTACTTTTTGAATGCAAGCTCATAAAAAAAAACACACTAATATATGACGTCAGAGCTAAAGCTCAAAGGGGGCATTGGTTGTTTTATAAAGAATAGTTTTTGGTTGTTGTAATTCTCTCCAATCACTGTTCCTTAGTGCTTTTTTGCCTTTTCAACTAGAAATGATGAAGTTAGTTATAACACATGGATAATAAAAAACAGCTTGACAAGCTTCTTTTAGTTTTTAAAACTAGAAATGATGAAGTCAGTTATAACACATGGATAATCAAAAATAGCTTGACAAGCTTCTTTTAGTTTTTTGTATATTATTTCTGTTCTTTCGCAATCTGCGGGTCACAAGATTGAAGCCTACTACCAAGCATGTTCGCTCTGTGAGCCGTCGGGGTGTTATAATGTGACTACCAGTACCATTATTCGTTAGTAAAAAAAGTAGCCGAAGAGTTGACAGTGAGTGCAATCGATCAGCTGCCTTCCCTCTAGTCTATCAATTTAGAGTTAGGGATGACTATCGCAGGTACTCCTTGTTAGCTTTTTGCGAATATTCGAATCAATGAAACAAAAATATAAAGAAATTTAAGTTTAAACTATTAAAATTTTACAAGAGAACGCTCTAAGTGTGTTTTATTGTTGCTAATTTTATTATTGTTAGTATATAACAATTTAAATGTAAAAGAGGATTATTATGTCATAGAAATCAAATGCTTCAAAGTAGATAAAGAGTTCAGTCTGTTGCATGAGGATAAATCTATTCGATTTTCAACCTTGACAGGAAGGAGCAAATGAGTCTTCTCTACTGGGTATAACTTACTTTTCAGAATACGTTAAGTGTGATTCTACTATCTCGTTGTTTGTTTGTTTGCGAAAGCTGGTTTTAATTATGCTGTTATTCGTTAGCTATATTTCAGCAAAAATTACAAACCAATTATGAAGGACCACTTTCCTTTATTATTTTTGGATCTTCCTACGGCTGGTGTGGCTAGAGAATTGTTTTAGGTTTTTATTGATGGGTTCTCTAGTCACAACAGTCATGTAAATGTTTATAGATACCTGAATACTTTGCCTTCCCTGTTTGCTATGGAGTTACCAGGTGATGTAGATGATAAATATACAGTTCAGTACATTATATGAAAAAGCTTTTGAATATGCAAGTCATCAAGTCACGTGACAAAAATAGCTGATATAAAGTCATGATGGAATGGAATGTAAAAGAAATACATTTTGACATTATTTGGCATTATGTAGGTAGCGTGATGCTACCAAAAATTAATCGCTTTTGTGAAGGGTATGTAACCGCTCTTTCCGACGCAAAATACTCCTACACTCAAATCATAAAGATGTTTTCATATTGGGGATTTAGATTTTTTCAAAACGGGGATATCTTTTGTACTTAATAGCATTGGAAAACAAAGGAATATGGATCAATTTGGGTTAAAGATCATCCAGAAAAAGACCTGCAACAAGTCGTACTCTAGCAGTGGTAAAAACAAACGTGTGTCGTCTTGTAACAGGTGAGAACCCACAAACACAAAGGTTAATGGCAAATGTCCACTTTACCCAGACAACAATACGCAACATAAACAAGAATGATCTCAGTCTGGAAAAGTAAAACAAGTCACATGTACACAAATTGCTTTCACGGCTTATCTAGGAAAAAAAATCACCTCTGTGCAAAGTGCCTAACTGGGGTAAAATGGCAGTATAAAGTGAATCTTAACGAAGTGTATGTGTACATTAATAACTGTAACAAGTCTCATGTCATTTTATAACGGTCAATAGGTAGAAAAAATATCAAAAGTGATACACGACATGCTGCATACTTTCCAAGATATTCATGATTGTCGCTAGATACTGAACCAGGGGGTAAGTTAGGGATAAGAAGAGTTGGATACAAAGGTCAGGGTGAAGTCTGTATACTATTATTTGTATCACACAGAAATAAAGGCTTTGTAAGTAAAAAGGCAAACAGATAAAACTTCCTGTCATATGTCCCAGTCAACAATCCCATACCTGAAACAGCTGGAAATTTAAACTAGTATTCATGTTATCCCATAAGAAGACATACGTGTCAAGTTGTGGTATTCTCAGATGCACTGACTTCCATTTAAAAGTAATCAGGCCACAAAACAACAGGAGGTTTTGACAAGAAATCTTTTACGGAATTCTTTAACCTCAACTGAGTTTGAAGCAAACAAAGAGACTGGACACAATGTACAAACAGGGCCTGCGCGACCGAAGGTGTAGCAAGTGCATTTTCACAGGGCACCAGGTTCTTGTGGGTGTAACTGTATATAATTCCTATAATGGCGGAAGGAGTTGGTAGCCTAGTCAGCGTTTGCACAGGATACCAAAACAAGTCGCACCAGTCCCGTGTACAACACAGTGAAACAACACTCAAAAACCATTAAAGTTAAACAAATGTATTTACTAGAGAACTCTCTAATGTATCACAAATCTACCAAACTAATTGTAGCTTTCTCCCAAACTGAAAGAACATAACATTATATACATGGAAGAATAATGCTATTCTTCTCAGGCTGCAGACACTATTCATGTGACTGTTGGTTATTCCCATTTCAAACTAGGGAAGATTGTATCCTTGAGACATCACCTGACCTGCTGGTAGAAAAGAGCGCTGTCTATTTATACTTAATATTTTCCACTTAACAGGAATTTATTCCATGAGAAAGTGAACGTGATACCTTAGCTGAATGACCCAGCTTAGTAGCTTTCCTGGCTGATAACTTATATTAAGATCACAATCACTATATTTATGGAAATTTTGAAAATTGTTGTATTAAATATGGAGATTAAGAAACACGAAGTATGCCTGCATATAACAAAATCAGGTCATTTCCTGTAGGTTTCTGTAAGATCAGCCTGTCGAAATGGGTGCTAGGTAATTATTTTCCTAATACATAGCTGGATTATGTAAACCATACAGAGAAGATTGGTGTACTTTGGACATAATAGACTTATCATGGCATCTACGATAGAGGACAGAAGTGCTTCAGATAGGGCACGACTGGATATGGTGACATAGACATTCATGACATGTCGAGGCTCTAAAATCGTTTTAATATAAAGTACACAATTCTCTGTACACTCTCGGGGATTTGACCCATTTCAAACATAAATATATAATGGTTGATTTTATTAGTTTTGCCAGATTTGATCGGATTGCGACTTGAAATAGATTTTTTTATTTCAGTTTTTTGGAGAGAGTTTGTTTTGTTTTTAACTATGCACAAAGCTACACAAGGGCTATCTGTGCTCTGCCGACCACGGGTATCGAAACCCGGTTTCTATCATTGTAAGTCCACAGACATACCACTGTGCCACTGGGGGGGGGGCTTTGGAGAGAGAAAAGTGCAAGTATTCTATGTTTTAGTGTACACGCCTTGCTGACTGAATTATTTTGCTTGTCTTGCATTTGAAATATAAATAAGGTGTTTGATTTTACTAAGGAATCTTGCATTAGTCTTCTTCTTCAATTCAGACGGGTCAGGGTTCTGATTAACCCTGCATACCTTTTCTATTGAACCTCTTGCTAGAGTAGTTGCTATTCCTACCTGTCGGAAATCAGTGCACTCGAGAATACTACGGATTCACAAAATAAGTTCACCAAACAAACCTACGAAACTCCTTTTAACCAAATAGTGGCATTTATTATCACTGTTATAGCAGATTGGAGCAGATTCAATGGCATACCTTGGAGTTTCTAATCTGACGACCATTACACTAACTACTTGGCCATGTCCGGCCCTACCAACAGCTTGTTTATAGACTAAAAGTCAGATTTGTGGCTAATTCTATCAGATACGTCTTTTTTATGTGTAGGTAGATATACAAGTATCAATATGAACTAGCTGTATTATATTTATGGTGTTACCTAAAATAATGTATATTTGTTTTGTCTCTAGGCATGCACTATTCTTGTAGGAATTGCTTGCTTTATTTTTGGCTTCTCAAACTCTTCTTTTTCACTCTTACATGTGTGAGGACATGAAATAGCATTAAAAATAATGTTTGTAAAGTTTAAAAAATGTCATGACGTTCTAAGTTAACAAAACCACCTTGAAATGGGTATGAAGAGGGATATTAACATGTCATGAAGTTAGTTGTCAGTATCATTGGCTGAAGTTCAAAGAAGTGAGAAAGCATCTGGCCTTTTGTCAGTCTCTAAGGAATTAGGTATTAAAGTACTCTAAGTCTTTAGAAAATGATTAGAAAGAGTTGCCATCTTCCTAAGTTCGTGCTTTATTGATATTACAAGATCCCTATGCTTTTAAAACGTTTTAATCCGATATACGGGAAAGAGGTGCAACGTCAAAAAGAAAGGTATCTGTTTGGCGTGGGTTTGAGAAAGGAATATAAAAGACAAGAGTTCAAAGAAAGGAAAAATAGAAGACCAAGAAATGTGAGAGAGAACGAATAAACTGAGAGAGAGAGGTGAATGAAGAAAGTAATATGCTGCCAGTAAGAAACCAATCCTGTTTCTAAATCTGTGTGTTATTGATTACCAGTAATAAACAGCAGTTTGTTATGTTTCCATTGGTATGAATCAATTCCTGATAGAAATTAGTACAACCTAAATATAGTTGATGGGCTCAAGAAGGGAAAGCATAGCATGACCTTAACAAAAAAATGATTTTGATGTTTTTTGTGCATTCTGTTGTATATGCATTAAAATGTTGTAGCAGCATGCTATATTGAATTTTGAGGGAAGACTTAAAAATTAATCGTAACTTGATTTGTGTGTAAAATGTTTTAATGTAGTTACAACAATGTTATGTTTACTTAGGAATAGTAGCTATGGTAAGGCCGAACTTTACGACAGGGTGTTGTTTTATTGGTTAAGAACTCGTTTATTAACTTTTCTTAGAAAATATAAGGGGTATGAATCGTGGATTAAAGTATTTCGAATGAAAGGAATTTCATAGTGCATTGAGAGATAGTTTGGGCAGATGTTATAGGCGCTATTCAGAAGTAATAAAAAAATACAATATTGTGTGTAGCAATTAGCGAAAAAACCACAGTAAACGGAACGAAATGTCAGAAGTCTGATATCAG
>NW_013666138.1:421931-423670 GCF_000517525.1 Limulus polyphemus
TTTAAAGTGACCTTGGAAGGTGTTGAAATTAAGCAGGCGTTTGATTAAGCAACTTTCAACGCTTCTTCTTTTTATGTTGTTATCCATTTTGTATAAAATTATTGTTTGTTTCCAATCAATTTGATGGCCAGAATCTCTCATATGAAGAAAAATGGCATTGTTTTGGTTTCCATATTTTATGTTCAGAAACTCTCATGTCAACACTTTTTCCGGTTTGACCTACATAACTTTTCTCACAGGATTGGCATGATATAATATAAACGCCTTGTTTTTTATCTTCAGGTGCTTTGATGTTTGAAGTTAAGTTATTTTTAATGGTGTTCGGATATTTGTATATGATTCTAAAGGTATTCTTCCTTAATATTTTCTCAAGGGGTTCATTGTTAGTGTTGTAGTCAATACATAGTGGTTTCACACTATCATTGGTTGATCTTTCTTTATGTTCATGGAACAAGGCTTTGCTTTCCTTGAGATGGCAATTTGTAATGAAACGTTGTGGAAAATGTATTTCCTTGAAAATAGAAAATACATATTTTGAATACATGTTCAAGTGTTGTTGGGTGTCATTTTCTTTTAGCTCTAAGATAAAATGAAGAAAGAATAGATGTTTTGACCAGTTTATGTTGATACTGATGTGAGTTTAGGTTTTGTAAAAATCGTCGTTTCTGGAGAAACACTGATGAGTACTCTCTTTACTTTCAAAGGTGAACTTAATATCCTCGTATATCGAATTCAAAACCTTAACAAAGTTACCAACATCTTGAGTATTTTTTCAATATCACAAAACAACTATCTAGAAACGTTTTCCTCAATATTTTTACGTAAACTACAAAATTCTTTTCAATATTATTAGGTAATTAATGAAATATTTATTTTAAACCGATTTTGAATATACAAACCAGCGTGTTACATGACAACCACAGCTAATATTAAGATGCAGTGAAATGATATGTATCAGAACTACATTTTCGCAATGCGTTCAGATCGGAAATTTAATATTTCCAAGAGGGGATATCCCTTGACTTTAATGGAAAGGAATATGGATCAACTTAGGAAACCACGGTCATAAAGAAAGAGACTAGCAATAAGTCGTACCCCAGCCATGGTAAGCAAAGTGCGGCGCCTTATAACAGGTAAAAATACATGAACACATTGGTCAGTGGCAAAAGCCGTCCACATGACCCAAGCTACAGTACGCAACACAAAAAAGATAAATATGCCTGGAAAAGTGGCACAAGGCACGTGTACCGAATTGTTTCCGAGACATTTTAGTTTAGCTGTCGCATTCCTCAAGCATATGGAAAATGAAACGGGTATTCATACTATTCCAAACAAAGAAGACATGCTGGTGAAGTTGCCGTACGCAGCGCCTGTGTACTTCTCTGTGATATGACAGTTGAAACTGACACTGGAAACCGCCGTCCTCGTACATTGGAAGAGTTATTGAAATCCAACAGGGAGGGAGGGTGTGCTTTGGACATGTCAATGTATCGGTATGCGGGGTTATTGTAAAGATGGACGGTCGTCAGATAGAGCATGATCGAACGTGGTGAAATGAACTGTAACTATGTGATGAGGCTCTAAAATCGTTTTAATATAAAGTATTAAACCTTTATATATTCACAAACCAAGAGAATAACTTTAATTTCTGACACCCCCCCCCCTTGTGTTATTAAACCTAAATACCTATCATGATAGTTGGTATCGGGTTGTTACTTCTACTACTAATTTACCTAAAC
>NW_013666138.1:423691-433147 GCF_000517525.1 Limulus polyphemus
CATTCATTATACCCAAAGGTTGGAATGGAAACACCTGTAAAACATGGACTAGATCCTCAACTGACTGATTAATTTGTTATTCCAGTGATCTTGTAGACATATGATCTGTATTATTTATTCTACATTAATTTTTCAAGCAAATTGCACACCTTCTTGGCTTTACAGTATCAAAGGACATTTTGTAAATGTAACACTAGCCAGAAGATATTCATTCTTTCAGGAACTTTAAGATGTTCTACTATAAGCAATTGAAGGTGTTTTAACAAACAAAAGCGAACAATAAAGCTATTAAAACGCTTCCACTGAATTGTTAAGTTAATTTGCCCAACTCTGTGATTAAGACGATAAAACAATATTATATACAATAATGAAAAAAGTAAGAAAATTAAGTATTTCACATATGAAATTTGAAAGGAAATTAAAAACTGAATATTAATCGAAACTGTGACTTTGTTATACGTTGATAAATATATTATCAACATTAAGTGTAAAAAATGGATTTGTTGGAGGAAATATAAGCTAGTCACAGAGCTATTGGACAAAATAAAATTAAGCGACATTATGTCATATACAGATGAACCCAGAATGTCTGGTTTTCCAACCAGCCTTGTTGTACTGAAAAACAAAAGTATTGAAAGTCTTCTGTGAATCCCCTTTCTCTTTATTCCCATCAGTCAGATGTGTCTCCTCTGTGTCATCTTTCTCCATTTTGTTCTGCAGCATTAAATCAACAGATTGTTCATTTAAATTTGGGAACATACTGGCTCAAAAAGTGTAATCAGTTGATAATATCTAAAGCGTTGAACAAGCTGTGATCTCTATCTGTACTACTGTATAGGTACAAATATTGGAAGTGCAGTTGCAGAGAATTGCTGAGCTTAACTGTGTTTGAGGAGTTATACTTTAGGTTCACTATCCTTAACTCTGAGGAATGTAACAGGTATCTATCCGGAAATATTTGTGTCGAACTATAATAGGACTTATCTCTTTTGAGGCAGATATATTTATCATAAGAGTCTCTATCCATAAGATTGAAGATGTTCTTTTGGATATTTGAACTATGGTAGCGACCTTTAAAGAATGATTTTCTCTTTTTATAATGTGATCGTTTTTTAGAAGTACTTCTAGTGAGCACCATTATACTACAGGAATACTCAATGACCGTTCCTCTGTGTGTAACAAATGCAATGGACCTCACCTACAAGGTTTGGTCAGTGCTTAAAGCAATATGAGTTCATAGAACTTTTATTCGAACAAAAATGAGAATAATGTCACCAGTGAGGAGCCCGGTATATATGAGTCTTTATTTTTTTAATTGTGGTTGCAAGTTATTTTTATATCAGTTTTCGTCACACTGAAATTTACCAGATTCTTCCTGGTAAATTCTTCCAATTGCAGCTGTTTCTTCATAGATTTCCTCCATATTATTTGAGTTTGTGAATATTGGCTTTAGAATATCCTTGGTTATATCACTATTCAGAATGACAGACTCTTAAGTCACCTTGTAGAACCATGATAATTTTTTCAAAAAATATGTTCCGCGTGTTTTTACACATTTAGACCAACTAGAAAAGTTGTAGGTTAAATGGTTCTTCGGCCACATGTACGCTTATATCAAAACTTATTTTGTGCCAGCCTTGCAAGCAAATTTTACATGTTGAGTTTTATTCACTTCAATGGTAATTAGAGTCTAAAAGTTACTGGAGTTGATTATATAATTATATCCTATATGACACTATAATTTTCAGTTGCACACTATTAACATCTTATGTTGTTATTGTTTTGTTTTGAAGAATGTATTTTCTGCAGTTTCCACTCATCTTGAAAATTTATTGTCTGTCCAAGATTTTTTTAAAACCATTTTATCCTTTTGTTTGTCATTAAGCACAAAGCTACACAATGGGCTATCTGTGCTCTACGTTGCAAGTCCGCCACTGGGGGACATTAGCCTTTCTCCACAGCAATCACTTTGCTTGACCTTCCTTTTCAGTAATGGCTTCAGATGTAAAGAAAATCTCAATCTAATTCTTACTTATTTTTTGAATGACTTTGACTTTTATTTCTGTGATTCTATTGAGGATAATGATGTAATATTACAAAGAAAAATGTTTCAGGTTGTGACTTTATGAACGTTTTGAAAAATCGAGTAATATAAAAAGTAACTGATATTTTTATACTTGAAGCTCAAATTTTGGCTTAAACTATCAACACCTTCTGTCTTTATATTACCAACTTAACTTCAAAGAGACATAAAGCTCACAAACTGCAGAATCATGTAAAGCTGGAGGCATATCTGTTCTAACCTTACCGGAAAACATCGTCATTAAAGGCATTTTCTGCACGCTCATACAAAACTACAAATTGGCATTGTTGTTTTTCGGTAAAGCTACACAATGAGCAATATGTGTTCTGTACATCTGAATCAAAATCCAATTTTTAGCGTAATAAGACCTCATACTTACCGCTGAGCTACCGGGGGGGGGGGGTTACATAAGAAACGAAATAATAGAAATAGACGCATTACTGATATAAAAAATTGATTATATATTATGAAGTACATTTGTTTGTTGTAAAGCACAAAGCTAAATAATAAAGAAATAGACGCATTAACAATATAAAAAAATAACAATTTATTACGAAGTATGTTCGTTTGTTGTTAAGTGTAAAGTTAAAAATATAGAAAGAGACACATTAATGATATAAAATGACAAGTTATTACTACATAAAAGACGTAATTACAGAAATATACACATTACATTTTATTAATAAATATAGTCTTTATTGGTGTATATCTATATCTATAAACATACACTAGTGTGCAAGTTTTTTACAGTCACCCTTTGGTCCTGTATTTTCAATTTGTTGTGCCTATGAAATAAAACCATTGTAGTTTAAACTGTTGGAAAAAGCATAAAAAAGGCAACTTATTAATCTTCTCAGTTTACCCACTGCTTCAATATGCTACATATTTAATTAATTTAAAATTTTAAGAGAAAATGAGCACATGACCTCATATGATTAAATGAAGCAGCTTTTTAAACTTGTCCAAGGTGTGTAATCTAAAAACAAAGCTGTGAAATATTATCATACATAATTATCTTTAGTTTCTGTGCCAGTTATAACTGACAAAGATTTGAGTTTTCCTTGTTCTGAATTTTTCACGCAGGTACATGTTGGTATACAGATGTATAAGGAATGATCCTTTTATTTCAAAAACATCATCCAGTATAGTAAATGTAGTGTGGTGTTGTCATTAAAATGTGAAAATAAAGATATTTAATACTAAAATGCAAAAGGCCTCAGCTCTTCATGAAGTGTAGTATATAGGTATAACAGACGTTTTCTATTTCCTTATCTTAATATAGTATTTTTCGGAAATTATTAGTTATTCCAATATTTGCTGTTTTTACATAGAATGTGGTTAGGAGAGTCGTTAAGTTGATTTCGTTCTAGTTACCTTTGTTCTTTTGTCATTCTCTGAAGATAACAGCTGTTCTACCCATAGAAGGTATGATTATAATACTGCACATTATGCAAGAATGTTGACAACTGTATCATCCAATGGTAGGTCAAGTGATGTCTCGAGGTTACAGCTTCGCTTGTATTTGAATGAGAATGACTAGTCACGAGGTTAACGCAAGTCATTGTGGGTAAACCAGACGTTATCTGTTAAGTGAATAATATTAAAAATTAAACAGTCTAGTATATACTCTCGACAGAAACAATCTGTTATACGATCTCGGCCGATATAGTATGGAAAGAAAAAACTTTCAATCCAGTATAATTGCAGTCCATCATCTAAGCAAGAACACAGACCGTTCATTGTGTTTATTCTCTTTATTTCGTTCTCACGAACTTACCAAAAGTCAGAACACTTATAATTACTTAACAACTGATACCTTGTCGAAGCTTTTGTCATTCAGGAAACCTAACCCATCGTTCTCAAGATAATCAATTTCACCTGAATATACCAAACAAGTTTTGTGAAGTACACATTGTACAGATACAAGGAAATCCACTCCTATGCCATCATACAAGGCAGATGACGGAGAGAAAAACCCAATAAAAGAGTAGTTAGATATCTATAAATCAATTGTTGAATGACATTAACAAGTCACACACAGATAACGTTTGAAGAAATACAGTCTCAAGTACACTGTAGAAATGTGGCCTTTAGGGAAGAGTTGTAGTAAGAAAGCTCTTACTACGCGAAAAGACTAGCTTTAGCAAAATAATATGTATTCTGGTCTTCGTAAGAGTGGCACAATATGCTTTGGACGAACTAGTCTAAATTTTAGCTGTTTGATTTCAGTCGGCGTGTATACGTCCGCTAAAAAGCCAATAAGAGGATGCAGAAGGGAATGCCAACAGCATACGTCAGAGTCTGTGATGGTTTGGAATGCAATATCTGAGAATATTGTTGACCATTTTCACAAAACTGATATTATGTCTTATGGATAACTTCAAGAAAAATTTAATCAAATTACACCATAGACTTTGTGTAAATGCTTAGAAAAATTGCCACAAAGATATCAAGCTGTTATTGAAGCCAAAAGTGGTCACACAAAATATTGCATTAAAGAAACTTTGATAAATTATTTATGTACTAATTCTATAAAAGTATTCTGTACTATTCTTTTTCAATAATTAAAAGCTAAATTATATAGCAAATCAATGAATATTTTGTGTGTAAAACTCATAAAATGACAATTGTTGAGATGAACTAATACATTTGCACACTACTCTATGTATGTATATATATGTATGTGTGTTTAAATACAAATACGTTATTTACATTAAAACGTAGAGTTTTAGGATGAAACAATATATATCAGCCGTTTTTATCCACACACATTTAATCTTACATTTAATCATTATACTTACACCATTCATTTCGTCCACGTAATTGTTGTTGTTTTCATTTATAGATATACTTAATATAAGTGTTTATATCCTCTTTCTAAACAATAATAGTAAATTTTCTTTTCCGGGACACGAAACAATTTTACGAAAAACCGTTACAGTCTGCAGAGTTTTGATGGCAGTTGTCGAATTCAGTGGTTGATATATTTCTCCTATTGAGTCCATTCATCTTTTGAAGCGTTTCCCTGGGTTAAATAATGAAGAAAAAAGTTATAGTAGTCATCATATTGTATACGTAATAATATTGTGTATTTTGCTCTTAATATAAATGAAATTATAAACGTTAATGAAAGGCAATCATAATTTTAATATAATTTTATGCAATTTATAAGTTCTATTGTTAGCAAAGCTAAGGCAGTTGCCGCTGATAAGCATTTCGAATTATAGAACATTTGACTATCGATACCTACTACCAAATAATATATATAAAAATCTACAGATAACAGACAGTGCATCACTGTCATATTGACTTCTATTTCCTACTGTAAGGTCGTTTGAGTAGTCAGACAGGTAGGTTTTTTGGGGTCACCATAGTAGCAAGACTGAAATGTTCTATATTTATTGCATAACTAAACCACCTAACAAAATCGTATAAACAAAAATTATAAACCCAATTTCAACATACATTATACTAACAGAATATTCAGCCAATGCCCTTTAACTAGAATTGTGTCCATCCCCACGGTATTTGTATGTAAGTCACAGGATGCACTGTTACTTATGATATATATAGGGCAGTAGCTGTTACAAACAGTCACTTGGAGTCAAGATGCCATAAGGACAGCAGATCAAAAACCTACAAAGAGGAATGGTTATTGGATGCAACACTGTGAGTAATTTGCTACAGAAATAGAAGATCACTGTATGAGCTAATGCAGAATATTGACTCCACTATCCAAAATTAATTTCTCCTCTGTTCGTGCAAATTTTGAATTCTGATGTAAATGAAGCTGCGCGTCTGGCATTAAACTAGTAGTATGAGACTTTAGTAAGAGGTCAAGCCTACAGGCCAGTACATCCATTGTCATAAAAAGTCCATGTTGCTGGATTGTAGGGATGGACTATAGCCCCTAACCTGCTCTTCTCCATGAACACAAGTCGTTAGTCTTCATGTTCCAGTGTTTATAAAAACAGGTTGAAGAACAAATGAAAAACATCATGAGTAATGAGCCTTCTAAACCATTGTTTACTTTAGGTGGACGAAGTTTAACAACAATATGGAAAAAGCTTTGAATCTGACCGTATCTCACCAACCATAAAGAATATCGTGGTGTGATCCTATTGTATCTGGTTTGGAGTTAGTTATAAATAGAAAGAAACTAGAGCTATGAATGTTTTGACATGTTTTAACACATCTGCACTGCCTGCATTGATGGAATTCTAAACTGAATAAGCACGATTTTTATATTATTGTAATGCACCGTGTTACACTGCATGTTGTGTTCAGAAACCAAATTTATATCAATTTTGAACTATTCTAGAGCATTCGGTGAGTGTCAACAATTGGTAGCAATTGTTAGTAACAGATTATCACTAAAAGTTGGTTTATTCCCCTACTAAAACGGGGGGTCCAGAAGCAAAACATAAATATCCTCTTTTTAAAGGTTTGATGTCCCAGTTAATTTTGTAATATATTGTACATAGTAGGCTATCTATGCTCTGTCCACCAAGGGGAATCTAACCCCAGATTTTAGTGTTGTAAGTCAGTAAACATACCGCTGACCCGCCGCGGGACCGCTAATTAAAAGAACATATAACTGCGTGAAGGTCTGCTTGTTACGATTTGGGGGGGATAGCATTACTTTAGATTTGCATACAAACAGAAGAATCATAATTACGTGAGACATTTTGACTAAGTCATAAAATAAAGATAAACAAATAAATGGCATGTATTGTTCCAATATTTATACTTAGCACTAAAAGTATTTTAATATCATCGTATAAACAAAAAATGCTTAAAGTCAGCTATAATAATAATTATTTTGTTGTTTTTTTACAGTTGTTGCTAACAATAATCTTACTTGTATTCTAGCATTTGATAACAATGATAATACCTTTTTGTTAATCTCTAATACGTAACACTACTCTTTTTGGCACTCTTCCTTTTTTACAAGGATACTGTATTAAAAATTATATTGGACTATGTGTCAAATCAACCTTTTTAACAGTAGTCTCTTAGTGTATATTCTATTAAACATTAACTTTCTTTCCCTATTTCACATAAAAAACCTTGCACGCTCATTCAATGAGTTTATTTGTTTATTGATTTAGGACACAATAACATATAATACCTGAACACAGACGCCAGCTGAACAAACCAGCGGGAAAGTAGAGATGATTCAAAACCAAATTTCGTATCTGCTGTTCTTTTTGTTTTTCGTTTTTTCTTCCTAGAAGATCTGTCACCGTTTTCAAGCAGCCCAATCAACTGAAGAAGGTCTTTGACGTCTTCTGATCCCACAACCTTTTGAACGTGATTAACAAATCTCCGGTCCAGGTTTTGTTTAAAATCACGACTGTTTCTAGAGTAACCGGTCACAACGTGTGTACCAAGACCATTTCCTCTGTTACCGAATCCTACAGGACTGACAAATGGGTAGAGAGGTGGAAAACTTCCAACTGGATGGTAAGAAAGAGGAGGAACCGGGAGAGGAGGCACCACCAAATTGAAGAATAAATTAATGACCAAGGCGCCAAGTAGAAGGAATAAAAGAAATGGTATAGACACTTCATCTAGTATTCTCACATTTTTGTCGTTGTCTATGAAAATAAACAAACAAAAAATATAAAAAATTAACACATTTTAAACATATAGGCTCAAGATTACCATATCTCGTTAATTATTCCATTCACAAAATATTATATTCTCATATTTTCATTATGTAGTTGGTTAATTATGTTGAGTAATCTGTAAGGTGCACAACTCTGTAACATCATTTTTCTTTATTTAGTATAAAATCAGGTTTCTGATTAAACAAAGTTGTCTACATAGAAAAGTAAATTATAGAGGAACTTCTGACATTAAACGAAATGAACTGTGGAAGAACTAACGAAAGAAATGTATCATTGATTAGGTATTAAAAACATATGAAGCATGTAATTAATCATTGGTTTAGCACGAACCTACCTTTCTGCTTAGTACGATAAAGTAAAAAAAGAGTTTTAGCCTTCTGTTAGCAAATACAGGGCTGAGTACATTATATTAAAACGATTTTGAATATGCAAATCAGAAGGTCACGTGATAACCACATACCATATAATGTCAGATTCGGTGTGAATATGAACATTTTCACATCGTTTGGCGTTTTGTAATTCGTGTTATGCCACCGAAAATTCTGGCTTTTGGGAAGGGTACGTAACATCCCTTTCCGACGCAAAATATTCATACACACAGAGCATAAAGATATATTCAGGTCGGGGATTTAGAATTTCCAAGGTTGGGATAGACTTCTGTGTAATGACATTGGAAATCAAAGGAATATGGATCATCTTGGGGTCCCCGACTTTTCCAGAAAGATATCTGCAACAAGACATACTCCAGTCGTGGTAAGCAAAATGTGGCATCTTGTAACAAATGACAACCCACAAACAAAATGGTCAGTGGTAAAAGCCGTCCACCTGCCCTACGCAACAGTGCCAAACATAATTAAGAAAAACCTCTATTTGTAAAAGCGACTAAACTTACGAATACAAAAGCTGCTTCAACGGCTTGATCGTATGGAATAGCATGAATACTCATTTCATTCTGCAGCAGCTTGAGGTAAGTGATGGTTGAATGGATATGTCATGGAAGCTTATAGAATTCTGAGTGATCTAACTGTTAAAATAGGCTCTGGGAAGCCATCGTCCTCGTACACTGGATGGATTTTTAAAACAATGCAGGGATGGATGTGTGTGCTCTGGACATGACGGTATTACAATGGAATATTTTACAATGGAACTTACGCTGCGCTGCTATTGTCGAGATGCATGATTGTCCGATAGAACAAACTGGACGTGGTGACGTGGATTATAATGACGTGGTGAGACTTCAAAATCGTTGTAATATAACTTAATCAACTTCACGTTACAGAAAATTATTTCAGTATTTCAACGGTTTCAGTAATAGAGGATTTTATATTCTAATGCAACGTTATGGTGCAGTTAAAGTAACATCAAGTTATTGTATTGTTCAGTTGTGAAACAAGCTGAATGAGTAACATCAAGTAATGATATTGTTAAATTATAGCGTAGATTGTAAGAAAATCCATGACTGTGGTATTTTCAAATTATAGAACTTATTGTTAAGTGTAACACAAAACTGTAGAATTGTAAAGTTATATATACTGTGTTATTATGAAACGATGAGATGCTACGAATAAATTGTCTAAGCTTTTGAAAAATTATTATTAGAATTATACTTGTCATAAAATAACATTAGTGTGACGCCTATTATTGAGCTAAACGCCTCGTCGGCAATGGATATGGCGTACATAGTGTGATTGTTTGTTTGTTTTGAATTTCGCGCAAAGCTACACGAGGGCTATCTGCGCT
>NW_013666138.1:434147-447613 GCF_000517525.1 Limulus polyphemus
GGGCGAGCATGTTTGGTGAGATGGGGATTCGAACCCGCGACCCTCAGATTGCGAGTCGAGAGCCCTAACCACCTGGCCATGCCGAGCCATTAGTGTGATTGAAATTCTATTACACAATTTTCTTCTTGAGAAACACTAAGGAACTGAATAGAGAATGTAGTGTTAAAAAACATAGTAGGCCTAATTCTAATGTATTATGACACAATAAACAGCACGAGGAAATATTTAGAATGTTTCTGTTTGTTTATATGTTTAATAGCAGAGCCACATTGGGATATCTGCTGTGTCCATAGCGAGGAATCGAACCATAGATTTTAGTGTTGTAAGTCCATAAACTTAATGGGGAACCGAATGCTTCTATTCGATACGTTAAGTGAAATAGTATCATTTAGTACTGAGAATTTTGGGTTTGAGAAAAGTTACATAATGTTTCATATAACAATCATTTTATAAAAAATACCTTACTGTAGTTTTAACTAAATATCAACAATTGTCAGCCAGTGCTCTACTAGAATAAATTAACTACATGTCAGTTTTAATAAGATACTAAACAATCTTTTCCTTCAAAAACGTAAACTTGTCTAATAATGACTTGGTAAGCCTTTTACCATTAAAGTTTCATTCCTTAAAGAAGAAAAATACTTTCCAAATTAATAAGGGGCCCGGCGTGTCTAAGTGGTTAGCATGACGGGCTATGAATCGTGAAATTCTTGGTTCGCGTCCCATTGCCATAAAATCGTGCTCCGCACTTTGAGGCTGCGGGTGCGTCATAAAAGTAACAGACAAATTTTAGTATTCGATTATAGTAGCCCAACAGTTACCGGTGGGTGTTGTTGAGTAGCAAAATTTAGTCTATCAATTCAGAATTAGTTGTGGTAGGAGCAGACAATCCTCTGCTGTGTAGCTCTTCACGAATATCATAAACAAACCAAACTAATAACTACAAATTTAGTTGTCAAAGCAAAAATCTCTATCAAAACAGTAAATTATTAAATAAACTTTTAAACTAATTGCCAATAATATTTCGTTAAAATAATGCCTACACTTACAATCGTAGTAATCGTAATCATAATATTTAATACGCCGAGCTTCAGGTACGTCCACTCCAGATTCGGATCTGCTTTCTCTGACAGTAAGGAAGGTAAAAATAAACACAAACGATACAAGACCATTCATTTTCAGCTCGTGATGAACATTGGCTTGCCTTCGGTCTATCAAATAACAGTTCTCTAAGTTACTTTAAAATATAAAGTAATCAGAAAAGAAAACCACCAATCGGAGTCAACTAACTAATGACGTATATTTTCTTTACTCGCCTTTCCATACAATCAATGGTTTGATCTCCTAAAGGATAACAAAAAAAATTAAATTAAGGACTGCATTCTAATAAGGTCCATGGTCAAATGAAAAGGTCTTGTGGAAGATGCCACCTACCACCATTGAAGGCGCCATTTTAGTTCCTCCTTGAAGCGATCACGTCATTATATCAAATGGGAAAAAGTCGTGACCAAAGAATTCGTCGTGGGAAATCTGACTGACAATATCCTGTTTATGATGGCGAGCAGAAAGCAAGGTCAGTGCCCTTCTCGGGACGCTCGGGTAAAAAGTGTCACGTTCAATATCGTAAAATTGTAAAGGTCTCTCCATAAGTACGCGCGCGTGAGTGTGTGCGTGGTAATAGTATTTTTTTTATTTATTTTTTTTGCGGAAGGTACCTATAAATGAAATACTCTCGTGCAGTCAATCACATTGTTGCTTTTTATTATAATTTAAGTTAAAATACTGTAATTTAAAATCAAATTATACATAAAAAGTTTAAATGCTATAGTCACCAAGCCAATAGATTCCTACTCCTATGTGCTATAGAATATAGCATGACTATTCAAATTCGATGACGAGGAACCCACTTTGAGACTAATAATGGCTGGAGACGGCTTGAATGGGTAATGAAGAAAAACTTGCTGTTGTATTAAAGTTTTTCTTCATTACCCATTCAAGCCGTCTCCAGCCGTCTCCAGCATGACTATAGTTAACACTCCAAATTCCAGTTAATGAACGTGTTCATTTAAACACAGAACAAACTGACGATTTTCCCTAATTTTCTACATTCAATCGCTTCTGTAAATTAATCGTTTTTAGTAAACAAAACTTATTAAAGCTAACCAGTATTCTATACGTATTTCTTATCGTAGTTTTCATATTGTTCGATAAACCATCAACAAAACTTTCTTTGCAAAGCTGGTTAAAATAACATTATGAAACTACACTGTTTTGTAAAGATTTGTGAAATATATCATTTCTATCATTATCTTCTGATCAAAGCAAGTTAAATGCGTACATCAGAATAAAACTGTGGGCAGTAATCGAAGTTGGAACACGAAGATTCCAGCAATGATTTTTAAACATCGAGAAATCTGGTTCTTGGAAAACTCAATATTACCGTGCGTTGTTTGTTTCAAACCCCATCTCTCCTGAAAAACATGAAATATTATGATTCATTTTTATAACAGCATACAGCTCATTATATATGTATATACATGTACATTACACAGTAAGGGTCTGCAATTCAACGTACGATCTTTTTATTATGTAGTTATTGTTTTACACAATAAAAGTTGTTCAACCTCAGTTTTTGTCTTACGCATAAACATCTTATTTTTTTAATTCTATCTCTTGTATAATTTGTTAGAGTTTTCACAGAAGGACAAATTGTATCAATTAACACACGTTCGGTAACTACATTTTTTAATCGGAAAGGAGAGGGTAAATATTTTATTATATAGTTTAAGATATATGTTCAGTGAAAATAACATCGTATGGATAATAAAACTCAAAATAATAACTGCGCCATCATAATATAAGCTTCCTCTTATCGATAAAGAAAGAAAAATAATCAAATTAAATGTTTCATTGAATTGGAGTTTTCAATTTGAATAGCATCTTATATGACACATGATTTAAACAGCCAAACCACTGATCCATTTATAACCAGAAGAATGGAAGTCAGCAGCACACTCCGCCTCAAGAGCTATGTTAAACTTTCTCAACTTAACAATGGGTGCAATTGAATGTGTTCAATGAGGATGTCCCGAACGTTGGGTCTAGCGATACGTGGCTCGGTACGTCAAGATATACCAAGTTCAGCCAAAATGTTACAACATTTATAACTTTGCCAGGAAAGTGGGATGTAGCAACTAAGGTTGCTGTTGTAAAGACATAGTTACTGGTAGAAAATTATTGTATATACATATTTATACGAAACAGTTTTACTTTATCAAATAATTAGTAATACATTTCCTGTACTTAGTAAAGTACATCTATATATAAAACATTTTTGGGGCTAGAGCTCATATGGAACAGCACACGCTTCGTATGCGGTAGGTTGAGGATTCAATCCCGTCTATATCTATTTTATATTTTTTTGCTAATCGATGTTTCGGTATTCAAATGATTTTAATACATACACCGTATGCGAAGCACAAGTTTATCCACTTAATAACATTATACAATATAAAGTGTTTTTGGTTGTTTATACCATGTCTGTTTGGTGGTGTTTAACATATCTTTGTTTCTATGTGTCTTGTAAGTAAAGCTATATTCCATTCTTTCACTAATCTGGCATGTCTTAATATTTTCGCTTTCTTGTAGGACGTTCTAAGAGAGCGAACCGTGTCGCAAGTCTCATGGGTTTCATATCTTTCCGACAGAACAGCATATTCATGCAAAGATGAAACTTCAGACTAAGTGTACCTGTTTTGGAAACAGAATATGTGCAATGTTTTGTTTTATATTTTATAAAAGTTAATATACTCTTGTATAATTTAGAGTATATAAAATATTAATCATAAAATGAAAGACTCGATTCCACATCACGTGAAATATAAATAACACAGGCCTGTGATGGTTTTATTGTCTTGAAAGTTATACATGTTTTACAATAATTCGTGTATGCTAAATCCGTAAATCATATCCATTTTTCTCCATCACGTACAGATTTTTCACAAAAAAGTCATATATACTTTTACATAAGTGAATCATTTTCATTGAAATCATGTCACATTTTGTTATGCTTAAAATGTTGACAACCACTGGCTATAGATTTATTTTGACCAATCACAACGTGAGAGTCTTACTGATCGTTCTAGAATCCAAACCTAACCAACATAATAATAATAATAAATGTTCATTGTGGTAAACAAAATAATCATTTGATCTGAGCAAAAGTTTTCCTTCTTCCTAATTTGTAAAAAAAAATTACGTGATAGAAGAAATGAATATTATTTTCGAAATCTGTGTAGCTGAATTATGTAAAATATGTTAATAAAAATAAAAACAACTTTTATGAAGTATAAATTCGCAGGTCTGTGTAATTATCTTGCAAGTTAATCTGAATATAGTAATAAAATATCACAATATTATGTGTAGCAGTTAGTGAAAAAACATAGTAAATGGAAGAAACAGTCAGAAGTATTATGATATTGGAGAAACTAGTTTCTTCGTATTCATGCGCCCTCTTCAATCTCACGTAGTCTCATGGACTACATGACCCCGGAATTTCGAATTTCTCTAAGGACACAGGAGGTCAGAAAGCTAAAGTGATTTTGACTAAGCAGCTTTCCATATTCTTTTTATGTAGTTATACATTTTATATAAAAGTCTTGTTTATTTCCAATTAACAAGATGGTCAGAATCTCTCATTTAAGGGGAAATTATATTCTTTATTTTTCCATACTTAATGCTGTTTTTATGCTCAGAAGCTCTCGTGTCTGGACTTCTTTCGGTTTCACATACTTAACCCTCCTCACAGGATTAACATGGTATAATATAAACACCCTGTTTTTTATCATCAGGTGTTGTTCTATTTGATGTAAGATTACATTTGATGGTGTCCGGATATTCGTAGATCTGAAGAACTTACCAGCTAATTAGTGATGAGGACGAATCATTCTATGGAGTACTGAGTGAGATTCTGTTAGTTGCCTGCCGTTTCGGGTCTTGATTTTTAAATTCATTAGAGACAGAGCTTATGGTTATTTAAGTTGAAGTTTCTTACCTTTATGGTAAAGATGTTAAAAGTTAGCCCATGGATCTCTTAGTTATTCAAGTTGAAGTTTCTTACCTTTATGCGATAGATGTTAAAAGTCAGCCCATGGATCTCTTAGTTATTCAAGTTGAAGTTTCTTACCTTTATGCGATAGATGTTAAAAGTCAGCCCATGGAGCTCTAAGTTATTCAAGTTGAAGTTTCTTACCTTTATGCGATAGATGTTAAAAGTTAGCCCATGGAGCTCTAAGTTATTCAAGTTGAAGTTTCTTACCTTTATGCGATAGATGTTAAAAGTCAGCCCATGGAGCTCTTACTTATTCAAGTTGAAATTTTTTACCTTTATGCGATAGATGCTAAAAGTCAGCCCATGGAGCTCTTACTTATTCAAGTTGAAGTTTCTTACCTTTATGGACACAAGTAAAATATATATATATAGATAGATAGTGATCGTAATGACTGTAGAAAATACAAGATGTTATCAAGCTAACATTACTTTTGTTTTCTTTTCTCAGTCTTCTATCATGAAAGAAAAGTTGTTAGTTTACAATTTTAGAATGATTTTCCTGAAACTAACCTACTAAGATTCATCTAGTGAAATACGCGTGGAATCTCAACTGATCTGTGCAGGTTTTTATTCCACGCCCGACACAAAGTTTGATGAGTTCTTTTCTTTATTGTAAACACCACACAACTTTTATATTCTACATACTGATCTTTTTTTCACTCCAGACAGAAATATTACGTTTTTTATTTTAATTACTTGCTTCTCCAGTCAAAATGTTTCATACTGTCCAGAAAAAGTTTTTTTTTTTAAAGACAAGATTCTGTTCATGAGCTCTGAGAGAATTGAAACGTAAATATATTTATTTGTTTATACACACACACACATTTTGTTGTGTTTTCTAAGCGCACAAATAGCGCTTGTTTTTCAGTTCAAAATTGTGTTATGTATATATATATATTTGTGTTGTGAAGCTACACTTTGATTATGTGTATGTAGATTGTATAAAGTTAATAACAAAGTCTAATAATGAAGATGAAGACGGTTGATAAAACACAAAACATTTTATATACAAGGTTCGAACATTTCAGAATACACTCATTCCATCTACAGCGAAATCTGAAAATCGTGTTATAAAGATGATTATTAACTAAAACTGTAATATCATAATTATTAGTTTACTTAGTTATTAAGAAAAATGGTAAACGGAAGGATAAAACAAAAAACAAAGGATTACAGATATATTGCACAACAGCTGAGTTTTAAGTGTAAAAATTTAGAGTAATTTTAGATCTAAAAAGCTTTGTGAGTCTGGCGGTCTTTAGGTATTAGTAAACTTTCTTTAATGTAGAGTGCAAGGTCTGTAGATCCTGTGGTAACGACAGAGAAATCAATATATGAAATATTGTGACCCGTGGTTTCAGAATGTGAACGAATGGGTGAATGGCTGGGTTTAAGTAGTGGTCGGTCGGTTCTGTTAGATTATTTCACGGACTCTAGTTTTTAAGTGGTTTTGTTTTGCCAATGTACGTGACCTTACAGTAACTGCACGTATATTTATGCACGAGCCATGACCTTACAGTCACTTTAGGCAGTTGATCTTTCTATCGAATTAAGTTTTTAATGCGAAGGCTAGGTCTGTATATTAATCTGAGCTGGATTTGAGGGTAGAATTTGTTTATTAGAGTGGTGAGTTGTTTTTTTAATTTGTAGGGATTGATAAAATAAACCACCGGCTAAGTGACCCTTATAAATTAAAAACAAACAAACTAGATACAGACTTGTTATCCTTAACTTTTAAAAGAGGAGATAAGATCTTACGTTATGTCTGAGGACTTACAACGCTAGATACCGGGTTTCGATAACCGTGGTGGGCAGAGCACAGATAGCCCTTGTGTAGCTTTGTGCATAATTAAAAACAAACAAACAGATCTTACGTTTTCTCAAGACCCTTAAAAGTCATTTTTTTTTCAGAAACGATTTTTCAACAAATTGCTCCATGTGGCAATAAAGTCTTGTGAAGTGCAGCTGTCAAATTAATTCTTTTTTCTGTTTTTTTATAAAATTTAAAAGCTAGTTCAGTTAGTTTATTTTTTAAAGTGTGTAGGTTGCTGATTTTATGAATGTAATTTTCTGGGGTAAATTTTGGAAGGCTAATCTTATTGCTCTGTTTAGTTCTACTCGTAGTTTTTGTAGATTATTTTCTAACATGTTGTAGGTTATCTGACAGCCATATTTTACAAGAGGGCGTACAAACGTCTTGTATATTTTTAGGGATGTTGCTGGCCCTCTCCACAAAGTTAAACCATTTCCTCTTTAATGACGTCATTTATAACCAGATAGATGGAATCGCCATGGGATCCCCGCTGGGTCCAACGACAGCCAATAGTTTTTTATGATATCATGAATGCAAGTGGCTAAAAAACTGCCCACGTAAATTCAAGCGCTATATTGATGACACTTTCTTGTTATTTCGACAATCAAGTCACGTTTCTAAGTTCTATTCTTACCTTAATTTCCAACACCCTAATCATCAAGTTTATATCCACAGTCGAGAAACATGATTCCTTACCGTTCCTACTCGTCAGCATTACCAAAGAAGGTAACACTTTTCTTCCTCTCTTTATCATAAAAGGGTTTTTTTACTGGCCTAATCATCAAGTTTATATCCGCAGTCGAGAAAAATGATTCCTTACCGTTCCTACTCGTCAGCATTACCAAAGAAGGTAACACTTTTCTTCCTCTGTTTATCATAAAAGGGTTTTTTTACTGGCCTCTACACCAATTTCAATAGTTTTATCCCCAACTTCCTCAAACGTAATCTGGTCTTATCATTGTTAAACAGAATTTTTAATCTTTGTTCAAATTATTCTATTTTACACACAAAAATTACTCTTCTACACAAACACATGTTAAATAATGACTATCTGACTGATTTTCTAACTAAGATTATAAGCAATTTCCTAAACAACAAATTCCAAACACCAGCTAATATGCACACCATTCCCGAATTTCCTCTCATTATCTCCCTTCCTTTTATGGGTTCACATTCCCTACAAATGAAATAACAACTCACCGCTCTAATAAACAAATTCTATCCTCAAATCCAGCTCAGACTAATATACAGACCTAGCCTTCGCAGCAAAAACTTATTTCAATAGAAAGATCAACTACCTAAACTTCTACGTTCATGGTTCGTGCATAAATATGTATCGGTGTAGTAACTGTAAGGTCACGTACATTGGCAAAACAAACCACTTAAAAACTGGAGTTTGAGAACATTTAATATTATCTAACAGAACTGACCGTCCACTACACCAGCCACTCACCCATTCGTTCACATTCTGAAACCACGGGTCACAATATTTTATATATATCGATTTTTCTGTCATTGACACAGGATCTTTAAACGTTGAACTCTACATTAAAGAAAGGTTACTCATACCTAAAGACCGCCAGACTCACGAAGCTTTTTAGATCTAAATGTTATAAGTTTCACACTTAAAATTCAACAGTTGTGCAATATATCTATAATCCTTTGTTTTATGTTCTATTCTTCCGTTTACCACTTTTCTTAACAACTAAGTAAACTAGTGATTATGATATTTTACTTTTAGTTAATAATTATCTTTGCAACATGATTTTTAGATTTTGCTGCAGAATGAGTGTGTTCCGAAACGTTCGAACCTTGTAAATAAAATGGTTTGTGTGTTATCAATCGTCTTCATCTTCATTATTAGACTTTGATTTTTCATTCAGGAATCAATTGTTAATAACGAAAGTTGTGGTGTTTTAACGCATGCTGTTTTACAGTGTTGTTAAAACAGCTCTTATTAAGTCAACTACTTTTTATCATTTTCATCGGAACTTTGACATTTTCTTGTTTTTTTATTAGTACTGTACTAATTAAATATGTTTTTAATGAACGCGATCCAAAAACATATATAAGTCGGATGCACGTTTAAAATTGCAGCAACAAAATACTTCTCAGTCAGGCACTCTTGCGATATGAGTGCGCTAAGTGCGATATTGCTAAGTGCAGTACTCGTACAATGTACATAATTTGAGAAAAAGTGAAACGGGGTTAATGCGAGTACAAATGCCTTTTTAACAAGTGTATAAGTAAGTGTTGGTATAGTTTTTAGTTTATGGAAAAAATGCACTTAGTAACTTTTTAGGGTGTGAGGGGGCCCAGAAATATTCCCGCTTAGAGTCTCCTTTGGGTTAGCATCGTCGCGGAATATTTGGACTATCTGTGGTGTGCTCAACACTGGTGTCAAAAATCGATTTTCAGCACTATAAGTCTTCAGAATAACCGCTGAGTAATTGGGAGCTGTCTCTGCACGAAAGTCCATTTTCTTTTTCCTATATTCTCCTGTCTGCTAATCACGTGTATTTTATTTCTACTTCATTCTATAATATAATTTATTTTCATTTGTTTTTATTTAAATGCAGTTTTTTTTGTTTTTTTTTATTGGCAACAACTGAAACGTTTCTGTCACATAAACCAGAAACGTTTCCGGATTCTTGTGATCCAAGTTTTTGATTAGTCACTACTAAGAGAATGTGAATTATGAGAGAAGTTTTGGCACTTTGGGGGAGATTAGATTCTCCTTCGATAATACTAAGGCATGCTGTAAAATGTTTTCCTCTGGGTTCTTTTCTGTGTATGCCGACCGTGTTTGGTATATTTTTATTTTAAATTTATTTAGTTTTATTTTACATAGAAGACATGTAATACAATTTTAAAATACGAAATAAACAGCATTTAGTTGTGTTCATCAGACTTTTTAATGCACTTTTTCTCATGTTAATATATTCAACTAAATCTTTCAATCTCTTGTTAGTGGGGGGAGGTAGTTTACAGCTTCTCTGTTAAAAAAAGTTGTCAACAAGTGACGATATCCTATCCAATCTAACTGACAACTTAAAACACACTAAACATCCTAAAAGGGAGAATGAAAGTAACATGAAAATGTCCAAATGTCAGCATTAAGAGACGAAATTTGAAACTATGCAATAACCCCTCCTGTCGTTCATAAAAAAAAACAGAAAAAAGTTTGCAATTTCCGTATAATTAAACTCAGAAACAAAAACAGAATTAAGTAAGTAAATGTAGGAAGTTCAGTGGCTAAAAGCATTAAAAACAGGTTTTATTTTTATATTATCGAACAGGAAGAACGACTAAAGTTCAGTTAAAGACTTTAATCTTGGTAGGTTGCATATCATAATTAATGTCACATAACTTAAGCTACGTACTTGGGTGTAATTTTCAATGTCTTTTCATTTTTTTGATAGAATACTCTCACATATACCTCAGTTACAGAAAATGACATCTTCCCACTTTTGAAAAAAAATTACCCCATTGGTTGGAATATGACCACTATTTTTAAGCTGGAAGAAGAAGACGTGAATTAAATTAAAAATAAGTGATTCGCTAGCCGTCCCTAATTTAGCAGTGAAAGACTAGAAGGAAGGCAGCTAGTCATCACCACCCACCGCCAATTCTTGGTCTACTCTTTTACCAACGAATACTGGGATTGACCGTCACATTATAACGCCCCCACAGCTAAAAGGGCGAACATGTTTGGTGGGATGGGGATTCGAGTCCGCGATCCTCAGATTGCGAGTCGAATATTTTATGACGACAATAACTATTTTGATTTTGTTCATTCATTTGTTGAACTGAACTTGTGTGCTCATCTACTTTGAGCAAATTTATAAACCTTCAGAAATAGGATCAAACATATGTTGTAAACATTATTAAAGGTGATGCTTTTATAATATTAAATTTTATATCACGAAACTTCTAAAAGGCAGTGATCTTGAAATAAGAGAAAACTTATCAAACTCTCAATAATTTTGGATCAAACTTTGAGATTACCTAGAAATGTTCTCCACTTTACAGCAACCATTGTCATTTGTTAACTGAGTTAACATTAGTTCAAGGCATGAAAGGTATAATCTAAAATCCCAACTTGTTATGAAGTATTACAGGTAGAAAAAACACCCTAAATCAGCTTTTTTCATTGATGCTGTAAAGTGTTCATATATTGTTGTTAAGTGCAAAACGATCACGTTTTTCAATTGTCTAAAATTTTGTCTTTTATTGTGCTTTCTTAAACAACAATTTTGAGTATGTTAAAAGAATTAATAACATTTTGTCCAATAATTTTGAATTACATAACATAAATCTTTTAAGTGTGAAAACTAAGAAATTTATAGATCAAAGTTGTCATTTCAAGTTCCATGTTAGATTTTAGTTTTTATATCTGTAAAGTGTATTTTATTTTGAAATTCCTTTCTCTCTCTCTCTCTCATTTTACAATTGCTTATCATAAATATTCACAAATGCTGTAAGTATTCCAACAAAATGTGGTGTTATTATAACAGATGGAATTACATAATAACAAATGCAATTCAGAGGATGGGTATGTTTTTGGTGAACAATAAAATAGTGAGAAAGGATATAGTTAGTGGTGCTTTCGTTAGGCTCAGCACGGCCCTACCTCCTAGCAAGTCAATATGAAGATTTGTACAATGTGTTTGTCGACATGGGGGTGAATATTATAGGTATTGTATTGATTTCCGCCTAAAATCAGTCATTTACACAAACGGCTTCGATTTTAACATCGAGCACATGCATGCATCACCATAATATTTGCACAGTACAGGTAATGGGACAAAAGACATATCATATATGAAAGCAAATGTGTTACGCACATGTGCTCGTAGCGTAAGGACAATAAATATGTCCTCACGAATGTTGGAAACCTCAGCAATTGTGATATCGGATATCCATATATACTGTGACATCATAATCACTAAGCTAATCATCAAACTCTGACATCTAATATTGATATTCTTTAGTTTTCAAGATGGACTAGCAGATATGACATAAATATGGAAAATGCAACCTTGGTCCATCGACCTTCACAGGGTTTCTGGACACTTTTTAGATCACATCATTGACGTGGTGGGGTGAGCAGTAGTTCTGATGACTACTAAGGTTCGAGTTACAGCATAAACGGACATTGTGGATTTGTATATTTCACATCTCTACGTACCATTTTATATCACATCCGTGTTTTATGCTCGCAATAGTTGTGCCTTCTGCTGGTTACAGGAATAATATTGTGATTTCATATATATGTTTCTTCCTTAATAACATCTGATAAGGTAAACAAAGGTGTTCTTGTAGTTGACACATACCAGACTATCATGTTTGTTTCAGTGATTGAAATTCATAGGCCCATATGGGTACCCACACTTTTCATTCTATGGGACGTTTCAACGACAAGAAAAGACAAGAACAAGAGAAAATCCTCAATAACCGCTGCACTTGAAATTATTTTCGGCAGGATTTTAATGTATGGTACTTTTTTTCCATTTTATCATCAATATTTTTGTTCGTCAGGATCTCTACCAGCCTACCCTCAAATTAAAATTCTTTTAGGCAGAATTAGAATAAATTAATCTATGAGACCTTGGGTGTGGTCAAATACATCAATTGAAAGTGTTTGACCTCCTGAGTCCAAAAACTGTAATTAGATCTCAAATCGGTCAAGAGATGACGGAGCTATGAACTAAAAGTTTGTACTTGAAAATAACTCGGAGCCATTCTATGAGCCGCTTTGCCGCGACTAAAAGTGCACGCGGAAAACTCCATAAAGCGACCACACCTCACTAAAGTCACGTCCTTTACATCTAAAAAATTCCTTAGTGATGATGTTACAACACCAAGAAACTTTAATGAATAAGAAGCTGTCTTTCAATTCACATATCGTAGTCTGAAAACAAAGTGCTTTTTTTTATGTTTCAAGTATAAGTCACTAACTGGTTATTTGACTTATTTATATATAACACGATCACTGTAGGAACTACAAAATGTCTAATTAGGTGCAAGTCTAGTATTTCTAGTTTAGGGAAATAATGACACACAAGTAAAATAGCCCAGCATAACCAGAGGCTCGAAGATTTGGCTGGAGGGAATGTTAATACGAGAAAATACACAGAAGAGAAGAAACAAAAAACTTGAAAAAAAAACAACAACTACGTATTGCTTAGTTCACGTTTCAGAATTGTATTACATGTCTGTCAGGCTAAAAAGAAAAAATAAAGACAATAAAACTAAATGAATTTGAAAACAAAATATGTCAACACAGGCTAACATACATAATAAAACTAGACCACCGTGACCCGTTGGGTCAACCACTATTCAGAGATTATGAAGAATTCAAGCTAATTTCAATATTGCACCGAAATGAAGGGTTTATTTTGAGATAATTCAATTGAATATTTCAATCCAATCGTGATATTCATAATTCAAGAAAGATATTTCATTGTTGATCGGGAGTAAAAGGAAAGACCATTTCATTTTTCAAAAAGTAAAGTAAGAAGTTTCGTAAAGAGCACGAAC
>NW_013666138.1:448613-449940 GCF_000517525.1 Limulus polyphemus
ATATTGTTGTATAGAATATATTTTAAAGTGATTCATTAGGTGAAAAACGAATGGATAGATAGATAAACCGATATGTGGCTTCATCAAGTGTACATAAATTCATCTAGAAACTTTCATAAAAGTGACCCGAAAAACGGGATTAACTCGGTAACCGGTGGCCCGATTTTAACGAAACCTGTTTTATTCTGTTTCTATTCTCATTTCATTACAAATATGATGGCATTGTGCGTCGTTTTTGCTGTATTTATATACAGTGAAGCACACACACAAACAATCTCAGAGTTTTAGTAGTATATATAACTTATACAAAAACACAGTAATTTACAGTGTGCCTTGGCCTTTTCAAAGCAGAATAAATTTCCCTAAAACTGCCAAAAGTGTTCCAACGATCTAAATTCTCAATACAGCTGATCAATTACCAATAAATTACAAAAATCTGGAACTATCTCTGCTCCATGTAGCTATCATAAAGTTGTCCTTTATACTAAAAGTAAACTAAGATACAACAGAACTCTCCAAGAAACAGAATATAATTTCTTCATCAGACGATGGTACAGATGTAAAATTGAAATGCATATTATGGGAGAGTGAAATATGTAATATTTGCAACTACACTCATATTAAAAAAAAAAAGATGAAGTAGGCTTAACTGGACTTCACAATATACAAAAGCTCAGTACACCTGGTTTGAAGAAAAATTTTCAGACAATGTCGAATAATTTCAAGAAAAGTTATCAACTAACAGAAAATAACCTATTATTTCTCTTTTAACAGATATAAATAAGTAAGACGATATGAAACTTATGACCAACCAATCTTATGTTGCAGAGGGATCATAGGTGAAAATGAAAATTTAATAAAATTGTTCAGTGTAAGTATCATTAATAAATAAACATTTGAACTGTAGCAAATACGAGTTCGTTACTTGTATATTTACAGAATTTTAAATGCCTCAATATGAAAGTTTTATTATACATTCCTATGTTTTCTGCTACAAATAAAACTATTAAATCTAAAGAATACCTGTCACACACAAATCTATTTTCTTGTAAAACATGTCATAAAAACTAAAACGAACCTTTTTTAAAACTGGATGCAAAAAAAAATTAACTTTTGTGTTCAAATGCTGAACACTTGACTTACATGGACATGTATACAGCGAATAGGTTGATAATTCAGTTACAGTCACGTGGGAAAATAGGAAATTGTGCACAAGTTGTTCGCACAAACCAACAGAATGAACTCTTTGTGGTGTCAGAATAAGTGTGGATAATGACTAGAATCAAACGGTCGTTACTTTTGCATGATAGCTCAAGTTTGTATCAAT
>NW_013666138.1:450940-452465 GCF_000517525.1 Limulus polyphemus
TTTTGTTTTGATTGAACTTTATTTATGTTTTTGGGTGCAATGTTTATTCATGCAGGGCATGCATATTCAATGATGGGGTGTATATATTTTTGTAGATTTTTATGATATTATCTGGTAAGGTTACAAGGTTTTTGCCGGTTAGACTTCTTGCATAGTTTGTGCGTTTCCAAATTTTTGTTAATATGTTATTTGTATGTTTTATCCACGTTAGCTTTGGGTCGAAGGCTAAACCTAAAAATTTTGCCGAGGTTGTGGTCTAGAGAAGTGTGCCATTCATATATATATATAATTTATGTGAGTCTTTTTTATGTTTTGTTAGTCTTGTGAAAGTAAGTAGTTGTTTTTCTTAGGAACGTTTATTTTTATACGATATTTTTTAGCAGTATTCTTCTATATTAGTTAATAGTGGTTGAAGAGTTGTCGCTGCTATGGATGGAGTGGGAGCACTTTTCCAGACCACAACATCATCCGCGAATTGTGATGCAAACCCAAAGTTTGGGTCTTTTAAGGGCATATTGCTCACATACATAATGAATAGAATAGGGCGAGCTACCCCTCCTTGGGGGACACCTGGCTCTGGGGTAAATAACTCAGATAAGGTTCCCCTAACATTTATGTTACAATTTCTGTTTTCCAAAAGTTAGATAGCCAGCGAATAATCCTCCGCGGCAGTTCGACTTGTGTCATGCGAAACCTAAGACCATCGCGCCACACAGTGTCGAAAGCTTTCTCGACATCGAGGAAGCAGTGCATTCGTTTTCATTGAAACTATTTATAATTATTTCTGTTAAACTGACCAAGTGGTTAGTTGTCTGTCTAAATTTTCTGAATCCATTTTGGATTTCTGGTAATTTGGAAGTTGCCTCTAGATAATTTGAAAGTCTATTGTTTATCATTCTTTCAATAATTTTTCCTACACAGCTAATCAGGCGGTAGTTGGTTGGTTTATTTGCTGGCTTTCCTTCTTTGTGGAATATAAATACAATCGCTTGCTTCTAAGAAACCGGGATGTATCCAGAACTTAGTGATAAGTTAAAAGAGTGTTTTTTTTTAGAAGAATAGCTTGCACCCCTTCTGCTCCTGGTGCTTTGTTTTTTGTTGCTTTTATAGCTAATTTTACCACCGTTATATGATTATTTTTGTGAGCTCATAAGTGATTAAGTTTTCCGTTTCATCAATATGCATTATTGTATTTTGTGTGTTAACAGGGAATTTTTGGTGTGGTTTTCTTTAGTGTAATGTAGTTATTAACCTTGTTGAAGAAATGTGCATTCATATCTGGTTCCTGGTGTGTTTGGAAGGTGTTCTTTAAATGCCTTTGTCTTTCCAGTGTTTGTGTATACTGTCTTATTTTGTATTCTTAAAGGTGGGTAGTTACTGTTTGGATTTCCTGTGTTAATGAATCGTTTTAAGCGGGTCCAGAACTGGTTTGAGTCAGTTATGTCATTTAGTTGTGAGCAGAAGTTATCCCAGCTGTCTTGTTTTAGTTGTTGGACTTCATTTCTTGAAAAGTTTTTTTGGTGTA
>NW_013666138.1:453384-455770 GCF_000517525.1 Limulus polyphemus
TGTTTTAATAAAGGTGGCTTCCAAAATATAGAGATCAAAGGTTGACAGACCATTTGCAATAATCCTGTAGTTGTCAGCACAAGTCAGGTTCACTAGTAAATGCTGGCCAATCGCTTATTCACATTTTGGTGGTAGAACTTTTGTTTTACAGAATCGACATGGTAAATTATTTTCTTTCACACTCTTATTTTTTATGGATGTGGGTACACGTTGTTTAATTCTATTCTGCAATCTCAGTGAAGTGCGACTTACGTACCGACATTCGCAGTGGCACGAGAATTCATAAATAACCATACTTTTCTGTGTGATTCGTATCGCATCTTTGTGTGTTGCAAGCAACAGCTTACGTGTGGAATAAGCACAGTAGGGGTTCACTGCAGGAAAACATTTAGTAATGGCCGTTTTCAACTGTTTTTTTAAATTTTGTTGAAATGTTATCAATCCATGGCAGTTTTAGGTAAACAGGACACTTGTTGGGACCAAATTTTGGGGCAGTTGAGAAGCTCGCACTTTTCCTTGAAGTAATTTGATTGAGGACGTTTTCTGGATACCCATTTTCTGGTAAAATAGTTTTAATTGTTTTCAATTCGAAATCTAGTTTAGATTTTGAACAGATAACTAGAGCCCGATGAACTAAAGTAGCAATAAGGTTCGCTTTGCGACTTTTCGGACTGAAATAATCCCATCGTGTATATTGTCCTGTAAAGGTAGGTTTTCTGCATATACTGGTGAGAAAACGAAAGTCATCTTTTTCAACTAAGACGTCTAGGAACGGTGAAGAGTTGTGTTGTTCCTTTTCAAAAGTAAATTTGAGAGTCGAGTGCAACGAAACACTTACATTCCTGTTCAGTTTTAAAAATGGCAAATGTGTCGTATACATAGCGTAAGTAAACAGCAGGTCTGGTAACTTTGTTGAATAGTTTTTTTTCACGGAAACCAATGAAAATATTGGCTAAGGCAAGTCCAAGAGGAGAACCCATGGCGACTTCGTCAATCTGTTGATACATGATATCATTAAAGCTGAATTCCACCGAACGTGTCGCAGTATTCATCAGTTCAGCAAACAGATCCTTAGATATTGGAGGTCACTAAACTTCTCCACCATACAAAGTATCTGCACAAATGTTGATGCTTTCTTCCAGGGGTACATTAGTAAACAGGTTGCTGATGTCGAAGGAGCACAAAAACGAGTGTTTAGGGTCAAGGCTAAGGTTCTGTATGGTTGTAGCAAAAGAAAAGGAGTATTGAATAGAGTTTTCTGAAAAGTACGTTAACACCTGTTCTAAAATTTCCGAAATCCACTTCGCTAATTCATGTTGTGCAGAGCCAATCATAGACAAAATCGGGTGGAGTGGAACATCCTTTTTGTGCGTTTTAGAAAGACCATACAAGCGGGGAACGTTGGGAGCCTGCGGGCCTAATCCAGTCATAAATCACGTTGTAAGGAACCTTTCTTAACCAGTTCTAATAAGCGTTTTTGTAATTTGTTTGCAATTTTTGCCGTGTTATAATTTTGCGAAACAGTGCCAAGTATTTTGAATTTTGTTTCATCATTTAAGATATCACATATGTTTTCAATGTAGTCAGTTTTATTCGAAATGACGGTACCAGAGCCTTTATTTACTTTTTCTTTCGGTATAATTTTGCCAAGGATCGATTGGTATTCGATCCAGTTAGCTCTTTTATAGTTGAATTTTTGGTTACTATTGATTTATTTCTATGGGGTGGGGGTGGGGAGATTGAAGATGTACCAGACAGGTAGATGATCACTGTCAATATCCTGTCCTACTTGAAAATTTACAAATTTTCGCCTTGCTCATTCAGTCCAAGTCACAAAACGATTATTTGAAGGTCATGGAATTGCTACTTTCGATTGACCTAGCCAATCGCCAGATAAAACCCATCGATCACGTGAGGCCTATCTTTGACCATTTCCTGCGAAAGGGTTCTTCGCTAGGAGTGGGGCATGGGGTATAATCTCACAGACCCAAATTTCAGACCTTGTAAATAAAATGAATAGACGTATTTCTGCACTTAAACTCTGCAACGGAGAGGTTCACTAAATATTAATGGCAATCTTTTACCTTTTGTTTCGCATTTGTTTGTTCAATAAAATGTTAATGAATAGGTGTTTTTTTTACTGCTTTATAGTTAGTTGTTTTTCTTTGCTTATTAATTTATATTTTTCTCATTAGAAACTTGTTTTGTAAACATTCTTATTTTTAGTTTGCTAAGTGTAAATAGCGTATAATACTCAATAATCTAATGAGATCTAAAACTTTTTTTTTCATAAAAGGTTCATATCGGATCTCAATTACTCAACAATATAATATTGGAACTATACAGCATTAATGTTTCAATATTTGCCAGTATAGGAAGTAACTTT
>NW_013666138.1:456701-463975 GCF_000517525.1 Limulus polyphemus
CCATTAATTTTATCAAACATCTTTACGGGGTTTTTCAATTCTTAAAGCAAGTTATGTCATTCGTTTTGTTAGCCTATATTCTTACTTTTTGCTATTGCTTCAGGGGATGGGCACAATTAAATACTGCAGATCGAAATAAAATGTTTCTTTGGCTTTTAAATAGTCGGAAGCCCTGTTGGCTAATTTTTAAAAACTTCTACTAATAAAATACCAGGAAAAGGAGTAAGACAGCTATTTTTATAGAATAGAAAATAGTCATGCTGGTTACTATGAAATACCTCCAACAGTGTCACCTGTTCAGATGTAAAAAAATATTAAAACCTTAACTTATATACACGCATTATTTCATTATATTTTTATGACCCAATATTTTAAAATGTTCCCTAAAAGATATCACAATAATAGTTGTCGATGTTAAAGTTGAGGAAAACTGAAGAATAATAATTTAGAGAGACAAGGCATAATAAAATTATTTTATGACAGATAAGATTTGTAGACCTTTTATCTAGATATGCAACTTGAATATTAATAAACTGCGCTAGAAAAATGAAATTTGAGTTCAAAGGAATACCTGCAACTACGAATAAACTTGAAATGTTTAATAGCATTGTGCCTGTCTAAGTTTCTGGAAATGGAGCCGAAATCTTGGAGAAATGAAAGAACTCCTTTATATTTCCCGTGAAGAAAAGCCTCACCTCAAAATAATCCTACGTAATGAGCTGTATTTAAACATGTTTTGGTCAAAATGAATAACGAATTCCTTATCTTGATCAGCCAAGTTATACAGTTTCGAGCTGTATCAATTATTATCAGCCCAACTAGGTCTAGGATTGGGATTGTTATCCAAATTAGTTTAACTTAAAATAATTATGACTTATACACTAAACACATTTATACCGAGAATATAATATTAACTAGTTGTACTTGATAGTTTTCCCACCAGTTTGGTATTCATTGATGTAACCGATTTCACTACAAACTTCCGACAAGTAAACCCGTAAAAACAACAGATTCGCCCAGGGTTTTGTGAGGATAATGACCGTATATTTTAATTAAAGAGACCCGACGACTAGGTGTGTTAGACGAATAAAAATCTTTGTTACGCTAATAAACAAAAACAGAAAAACAACACTGAAGATGATAGATGGTCCGTCGTTCTTTAGTTGGTGTTTAGCTTTGTTGCGTCTTTTCTCTCAAGATTGGTGGATACTCTCGATAGATCGATTAGTGGATAACCGAACCAAGAAAACACACTTTGATTCAGAATGTTAATGCGTTTTATTTGTCCAATGGATGAAATCAGCTCGTGACCTATGTTCCCTGACAGCATTGGTCGGCTGTCAGTTCTATTCAATTCGTTCAACCGAGGTTTTAATATACAACGTTGAAACATCCCTAAGGGCAGAGAAGACGTCACCTATAGACAACAAAGGGTGAGATCCCTAGAATAAGATAATGTTAACAACTCTGGATTACGTGTTGCCTTCATGACAGTGTGGAAACTGAATAATCAATAATATGAAATAATTCCATTTTGTAATTGAAGCTAGGAAACCCATATATGATATTCCCACATATCACACTAGGTAAATATACACACCACTTTTTCTGTGTCCTTTTTTTTGTTTGTTTGTTTTTACTTCAGGAATCCAACAAAAAACACGACAGTGGCGTATAGCATGCTATGGGACCAATCACAGATCTCTCCCACAACAAAAAATAAGCATTTGGACCCAATTATTGCTCTTTATTGACACCATTTAACTGTTGACCAATCACTTAATTTAGAATTGTAGCTATGGTTCAAGCAATATGTACATAAAATACTCACTAAAACACGTATATATGTGTATGCGTAGGCCGTGTGATGAGTCAAGGGGGCACGAGCGTAGGTTAAAAAACAACCCTTAATCTCAGGCCTCATACTACTGTGGTTGGTATGTGTGTATATCATTGCATCACAGTTTCATTTTGATGGTATACTGAAGTGTACAAAATACGTTTTCATTTTAAATGTCATAAGAAATCAAGATCTATACTGAAACGTTTCCACAGTTATAAAGATTCCATTAACAATGCAATTTATGATCAAGTATTACAAGAAATAGCTTTTCAAGAGTACAGGTTTGTTGTGGGTAAAGTGTTGTAGATTACTTGTGACACCACTTTATCATAGGTCGACTTTTTTACACGTCGTATTCCCTTCAACTATATTAAGGTTTTACTTATTTCTACCAGGAATTGACTCCTACCAAATTTAAACATAATAAAATTATGTTTGTTACTATAATAGTAACTCATAAAAAAACTCAAGCTTAGAACTAGTTTTGGTTGTTACTGGCAGCGTATTTTCCTGTGCCTCTCTCCATTTATTCGTCCACTCTGACATTTCCCGGTCTCTCCCTTTTTTGTGATTGTCTTGTATTTAATAAATCTTATCTCAACCCACGCCAAACACACCTGTTTTCCTTATAATGATTGAAGCATCTCACAATCATAAGGGTTTTTGAAACTTTCTAGTCCACAGAACTTAGAAAGGCGGCCACTCTTCCAATAATATTCTAATCACTAAGTGCTGTAATATTTTAATCCCTTAGGAATTGACCTCTCTCAACCCCCAACCGATTCTTACGCCGAACATCATAATATATATTCTGTCTTTTTATATCTTCTCTCTATTCTCAATGTTATTTCAGACTTAGATATTCTGGCGTATTATCATTCTCTTCAATAAAGTTTTTCAACACTCACAGTCTTTTGTGGAACACTAATAATTTCGCTGTCACATTAGAGTTCACAGTCTATGTCTTGATATAGAACAAAAAGAAACTTCCTCTCTTCCTGACATCATTGCTCCATCCAGATCACTTTTCTATTCGGCTTTTGTTGAAGTGGTTCTACTTCAAACTCTTTATTCGTTGTTGGGTTTCAGTTGCTAATGAACCGAAGAATCTCACTTCTGTTGACACCAGTTTACTGTAGACCGCTTCTGACATCACTATACTACGAGTAGACTTCCTTACCATCATGCTGTACTCGTACTTATCTCTATCAGGCATTGACCCAAATCAAGTTTAAACATAATAAGCTTCTGTTTATTACTATAGCAAAAACGCATAAGAAAATTAGGTTTAAAAGTAGTTTTGGTTCTTACTAGCAGCATATTTTCCTGCTCACCTCTCTCTCTCCATTTATTCAACCGCTGTCATATCTCTCGGTCTCTCCTTTTCTTTCTGATCGACTTATCTTTTGTATATCTCTTCCCAAACCATGCCAAACACATCTGTTTTCCTTATAGTGGGTTAAAGCATCTCAAAATCGTAGAGGTTTTTGTAGTTTCCAAATCCGCCGAAATTAGAAAGGCGACTATTTTTCTTCCAACAAATTTCTAGACACTAATTGCTGTAATCTCTTAAGTACTTTAGGGACTGACCAAAAGTTGGCTACTTTCTCACCTGTCTCAACTCTAACCGATTCTAACATTGCTCTTCAGAACACTGGTATTTTCAGAAAATTCGTTTGGCATTGTGCCAAATATTAGAGAGAAATAATCGCACTTTATATAAACGATTTGTACAAGGTGATGCGATGGCGAACACTGCAGGTGTAATCCATGGCACCAAGACCGACATGTTTAAATTCAATATATTAGGTTCACAACGAATTTCTGACACAGGTAAAATTATGGTTGGAGGAAGCTGACATAGCCTTTCCATGGAATAATATTTGTGAGCAATGAAGAATCAAAAGGCACAATATTTTTAAGAAGTGGAAACTCTCAGAGAAAAATGCTCCGAAAGTACATCTCAAACTAATCAGGAGCAGCATTTCCATATGGTGAAGTCAGTGGTTACAAAGAGAAATCACTTTAACCCAAGTAGAATTTGTGGTGAAGTTAAAAAGAGAAGAAATATGGATTTGAATTGAAGAAGGCCAAAACTCACAAGCTTTAACCACATCTAGAAACCAATAACTGTTTTTGTGTGAAAAAAAGGCTGGAAAAACTGGAATTACATTTGACCACAAAGCTTTAAAGTCTACTGATGCAGTTCCACTTGATGTTTTTCTTTTGACATTAAGCTTGGTCGTGAAAGCTGACATCCGTATTTAGCAGAGGATTTTTGGAAAGCAAGTCAAGATGAGATTTAAGGATTATTTCGTTGCCCTTCGCAAAAGCTCATTGCAATGGAAAATACGAAGTTGGGCAATAATTATGACTGAGGACGATTAGCAATAGTTGAATAAGCTCTCTGGAAAGCGCTGAATTTGAACATCATTCTTATAAAGTGCTATGAGCTTCAGTGTTGTTATTCAAGTTATCACTGTTCTTGAAATAAACCTGATAACTTATTGCGTAACCTTTGGTAACTTTTCAATTTTGTAACAATGAATACGTTTGAATATTAATGATCTATATTTTAATGAGGTGAAAATAACATATTATACTTATTTGGTAATACACAATTTAACATTAAATAATCAAATACTATATATTGCAATAGATGTCGTACCATGTCTGTATTTTAAAAAGCTTTAATGTACAAGTGCTGCAGGTCGATAATGGTTTATTGTCAGCCCAGATCTGAAAACCATTCCTACTACATAACGCCTGTAGTATATATATAGGGATTGAAATGTTATATGATATTAACAACACCTTTCCATTAATTAGCCTACATTAACTAAATGTGAAAAACCTTAGCACATGCTGTTTATTAGTAAGAACGAATTCCTCTATCGATAATACGTCCAATAAATTATAGTACTTATAAATTACAGGAATTTATTTTCGTCTGTATCATGTTAAAAATAGATAAGTGGAAATTAGAACAGTGAATATCAAATGGTTTATTTATTTTTGACAGATTAAACCTAGAATTGTGGGTCATCTGTTCTAGAAATATATGTATATATATATATATATATGTGTATATAATAAGGAAACAAATACGTCACAGTTAAAGCGATGGCAAGCATGTAATCATCTGTATTCGTTAGGTACACAAATAAATTGTAACACCAACATTTTTAGAACTTCCTGTATTTAAAGAATTGAGACTTATATATATATATACATGTGTGTGTGTGTGTGTATGTTACATATATACGACACATGTGGACGAAGCAAAAATGGATGGGAAAGAGATGTTCTAAAGTGTTTTTATGTTTTCCAGAAAGTTTGAAAAATAAAGATCCAAGTAGAATTTCAATCTTTCAACTTTCTCATTCTCAAATTTAATCTTATGCCAAACACTAAAAGTTTGAGTATTATTTAATAGTTTTAACGTTTCATTACAGATAGTTTTAATACTTTAGAGAAATGAAATAAAAACATTGTTTTAAGTATAATTTAAAAATTGCTAGACACAAAATCAAACCAAAATGGCCAATATTAAAAAAACACAAAACATCTTGTTTATTTAATGTTAATAATTTGCAAAGTATTTTCTCTAATTGGTACCAAAATTTATAAGATTACGATTATATTTTTTAACCATACAATTCAGTTAACGAAAACTGGCGATCACTAGGCTGCTTGAATATTAGATCATGTATATCTGATAAAATGTACCTCATATAGATGATTCTTCAACGATAATTGATGATGTATTTTTTTATTATTCTATAGTTTTTAGTGTACGTGTAACTAGAGTTTTTAGTGAACGTGTAACTGATGTAAAGAAATGAATCAGCAATAAGCGAAATCCAATGGAAGGTGTATAATGCTAGTCCTGAGTTTATTGCATTTTTTAAATCGCATAAAGTGATTATTTTCATGTGGAATATACGAAGAAAACGTACTCAATTATATAAGTAAGAAAAAAAGTATAAAAATACAAAGGAAATGGAGTAAATATCATGAGCTTGCGTGCCTGGTATTCGTTGCCTAAGCGGAAGAAAGCTGTTAGAAGTGGCTTCACTTTTTTTTTCTGTCTACTTGACTTGCAACTCTAATGAGAATTTTGCGTGCCTAGATGTCACAGGTCCCGCCCAAAGAGACCTTCAGACGAGAGATAAGTGATCTGGACTATTGAGTTTTATATATGTGAGAATGTGACACAGGCCAATTAGCCAGAATGTTCGGGCCAAGTTACCCGGCTCTCTCTCCATGACATTCCAATTTATTTCTTAAGACAGTTTGAAACCAATTTAATATTTTATAAAATTTGTGCCCCCCAGTGTCACAGCTGTATGTCTGCGGACTTACAACGCTAGAAACCGGGTTTCGATACTCGTGGTGGGCAGAGCACAGATAGCCCATGGTGTAGCTTTGTGCTTAATTCCAAACAAAAATAAAATTTGTTTTACCAAAAGCTATATGGATGGTAAATGATATTGAACTAAATATGCCAATTGAGACTAATTTATTAAGATTGAGTTGTGGTAATTGTAAATACTAATGGTGATTGATAAATAACAATATATGTATATTGTATATTATTTATCAATCGCCATTAGTATTTACAGTTGCCACAAGTGAATCCTTTAAAAAAACTTGTATATTGTTATTTATCAATCGCCATTAGTATTTACGATTATCACAACTCAATCATTTTACAAATGCTATTATATTGCTATTTATCAATCGCTATTAGTATTTACAATTACTAGAAGTGAATCCTTTTAAAAATGCTTGTGTATTGTTATTTATCAATCGCCAATAATATTTAGACTAATGTAATATGAATTAAAAGAGAATTTGTCTATATTAAAAAAACAAGCAGTTATAATTGGGTCATTCACTCCATATACTTAAGGGGAGGGGACATGGTTATTCCACATTTTAAAAAATTAGTTCCTATGCAGAGAGTCACCTATTTTCTACCCTTCCATATCGGCTCTTGTGGTTTTATGTATCCCCTATGTTGAGAGTTAGGTATTTCAAATCCTATATAGACACATTTATACTTTAGGGATAGTAGCAGCACATTATCTTCCACTTTAATTGCATTGATTTAAACGTAGTCCAATTTTTGATATTTATAAAAGTTAAAATGGTATTTCTAACATTACAAGTGTTATCTATATACTACTAAAACTCTGAGATTGTTCGTGTATTTGCTTGTCTTTAATAAATACAGCAAAAACGGCGCACAATACTGCCATACTTGTAATGAAATGAGAATAGAAACAGAGTAAAACAAGATTCGTTAAAATCGGGCCACGGGTTACCGAGTTAGCCACGTTTTTCGGGTCACTTTCTAATTGAATTTATGTGCACTAGATGAAGCCACATATCACTTTAAAATATATTCTATACAACAATATATGCA
>NW_013666138.1:463998-469160 GCF_000517525.1 Limulus polyphemus
AGATCTTGAAGAATCTATCTATATATTACTAAAACTCTGAGATTGTTTGTTTGCTTTATTTTCTCAGTCGAAAAATCATTCACACTACCGTTCGCGCTCTTTACGAAACTTCTTACTTTTCTTTTTGAAAAATGAAATGGTCTTTCCTTTTACTCCCGATCAACAATGAAATATCTTTTCTTGAATTATGAATAACACGAATGGATTGAAATGTTTAATTAAATTATCTCAAAATAAACCTTCATTTCGGTGCAATATTGAAATTAGCTTGAATTCGTCATAACCTCTGAATAGTGGTTGACCCAAAAAGACAGGGTGGTCTAGTAATTAATAAAATTGAAATAATAACTTTTAACTACTTTCATTTAGAACCTATTTGTTTTTATGACATATCTAGTGAAAATAGCAAAAGACGATTGGACATATTGTCTTAGTTTTATATAATTTTGTATATGAATTTATCAGATCTGTCTAGGGTTATTCCAGTGTTCAGCCAAAAAATGAAAGTTGTTTTAATCAAAGGTAATTATTCATTACCCCCTGTCCTCCACTGGCTTAGCGTGTTGTGCACAGCATGGATATCGTATGATCTAGTTTTGTGCTTAACAACAAAATGTCCCCTTTTCCATAAATTTCTACTGCATTTTCCACCCGAATTCGACTCATAAAAACTCCCCTTTCTAGAGAAATTTTTAACTTATGTGCGGTCACTTGTGTGAATGGTCAAGCTATGCAAAATATATTAATTTATTAATAAGATTTCTTTGCTTGCATATTCAACATTCACATTGGAAACATATATCAGCCGTTTCTCAAATGCTAAAGCTGTTTGTTTCGAGTAATTGCACAAAGCTACATAAGGGCTATCGAAGCTACGTCCATAGTTTTTGAACTGATAGACTAGAGGAAAGGCAACTAATCAACAGCACCCACCGCCAACTTTTTGGCCTCTCTTAGCTAATCAGATAATGATATTTTACTGTCACCTTTATAATTCAGTCAGGGCCATTAAATACGGAGAGCTATGTTTTTCGGTAGCTGGACGTAAACCGTGGATCCTCTGGACCACAGTCCGTCACACTACACTATAAAACATGTTGGGTAAAACAACTACCGAAATTGGTTAAACGTTTATCCCAACACTGAGATAAATATGGACGAACTGAACATTTAGTAACAATTACCTAAATCATTGGGCGAACATTTCACCCAACGCACTAATTAAACAAAATTCCTCAATCTTGAGTGATTCTCATGAGTTTTTTTTTGTTTTTATTCCAACTATAGGTAAATAAGATTCTGCATAATAATGATTTATAAGATTATAGATGTTCTGACAGAGCATTATATGGTGCTATTTACCACTAACATCGGTTTTCTATACTTCAACAAATCTGTATAAAGATTGCTTAATAAAAATTGTTATATAGTGTGCTCATTGGATATTTGAATTGAATACATTAATTTTCTCTGTAAACTGTGTTAAAAACCATTGGAAAATTCGTACTCCCAGACAGTTTAGCTGTAACCAAAAATTACAATCTTTTAAATCTATCATTTAAATATTTATATATTAATTACATCCATTACATAAAGTATTCTTAAATATTTATATTGAACAATAAAACAACGTATGTCATTAAATAAACACATAAGGTGATAACTTAGCTCAACTTTTTCTAAATTTACAAGTACGAGCACATATGATATGCAGAATTTATGTTTTACCTGGCATTTCATACATGCATGCTCGTAAAAATGTAAAGGCGTGGTGACACATGGGGGGGGGGGGGTAGAGTTTGTTTGTTTGTTTGTTTCTAATTATGCACAAAGCTACACAAGGGCTATCTGTGCTCTGCCCACCACGAGTATCGAAACTTGGTTTTTAGCGTTGTAAGTCCGCAGACATACCGCTGTGCCACTGGGGGGCAGGGGGTAGAGTATGTGTTTCAATAGTTTTGATTAAGGAGCATTTCTCACATAGAACAAACACTGAAACATTGGTTGTGTGTGTTCTTCAATCAGAAGTGGAATGTTAGTTCCCACACAGAAATAATAAAACTGAATATCTTAAAAACTAGTGCAATACATCAATGTATAAATTCAGTCTCGATTTTGAAAAAGAGAAAGAGAACACACTTGAAACAATATATACAAACCTAAATAAAAGTATATTAGAGTTCAAAGAATATTTAAAACAAACCAAAACTGAAGAAAGAGTTTTATCTCTAGATGTGGAGTTTTTCTTGTCAGTAGATTTATATTGGATTGTGCTTCGTTTCAAACATTTTTATATCAGTTAAAGAAAATATTTATGTAAATATGAATATGTATTTGATAACATCGACAATGAGATCTCAGGTTTGGCTTCAAACTGAATGATTCTCAACATAATTTATCTACTGAGGAATCTGCTTCTCTTAAACATTTATATTCTCTCTATCAGTTGTTATTTATAAAAACCTTACAAAGTAATAATACAGTTATTTTGGATAAAGATTCAAACGTAGACAGTTACTTCGATTTTGAATAACGTCACAGTATAACCATGCAGTTATTAAACAATATATTGTTCAGTGTAAATGCTATACATTACAGTATCCAGTCACAGGTCTAAAGCGTATATATATTTTTCTCAATTTTCTTTTGGAAATATTACTCAATATCTGGCTTTTTTTTTAAAGATGTAATGTACATTTTATTCTCGTCATTGTAATAAAAACATCATTTATTTTGTTAAATTTTCAATTGATGCAAGCTCGAGTCTGATCCACAATCCAGGTTCTGCTTTATACGCTGATCTTATTGTCACATTAGCAAGGATTCAAAACAACCAAAGATGTAAAACTTAAGTGCGCGTAAAGGTGAAAACTAATAAGGAGTCGTTGCTTAAATATGAGACAACTGTCGAAACTCAAATTTTCATGCGCATGTTTAAACTGAATTCACCATTGTCAAAATATCTCCAAACTATCAGAATGGATCTCTTAAAAAATTCATCAAATGGTGATTGAAACACAGACGGAACTCAAAACGTTAGACAGATATTTGACGTTGTAAAGAAAATTTCAGATAATTTTCTAGATTGGGCAAGTAATAAGCTGCCACAACTGTAAGATTGTGAACTTGAAGTACAGGCCACTCTGCCTGAAAAAAAAGGTATGGAAGAAGTAAACCATGAAAGGCGGGTCTCCTCACAATGTACAAATATCTGATTCTATTATAGTTTATAGGATTCAAATACAAAACGTACTCCGTAACAAGAATGCGTCACCATTTTCTCTCCAGTTAAACACTTTATGCCGACTTTGTGCGCATGGTGATTAGTGCATTCAACACGCATTTTGCGGATTGCGGTTTCAAATCTTGTAAACGATCATGCCCTCCATTTCAGCCGTGAAAGTGTTATAATGTGACGGTCAGTCTTACTATTCGTTGGTAAAAGAGTAGAACAAGAGTTGGCGGTTGGTGGTGTTGACTAGCTGCCTTCTCTCCAGTCTATCACTCCAAAATTGGGAACGGGTAACGCGAAATTCAACAAATAAACAAATCGACCTTGTTTGTCTAGACCCCAGGAACTTTTATGAATAAAAGATCATATGTTTCAGACACCGGTACTGGAAGAATTAAGAAAACACTTATTGAAGTATAATTAGAGCCACAGTTGTAAATTTATGTTATGAATTAATCAGTCTAGCTTTGCCATGGGGCAAGCTGAAGAGATCAGTATTAGAAGAATATTTGGTTAAGAGTGTCAAAAGAAACATCTAGAGAAAAGAATAGTAATGAGTGGAATGAATACATATAAAAGGAACTGATGAATAAACCATGCTCGACTATAAGAACGTCATTATTTGTTATTACCAATTTCTGTGGTGATAAAACATTTATAGTTAGTGCTTATAACGTGATTTGCCTGACTTACAAGTTTATATTGACTGTCTTTTACACAAGTTGTCTGTGAGAGAAGATTTAGCCATCTAGAAATTTATCAAGAAACTATTGAGAAGCAGTATATCTCAAGAGCACGTGGAGTTATTCATGCTAATGATAACAGAAAAAGATGATCTTATGATCCTCGATTTGAATGGATTAATTGACAGAGTTGTGGAAAGCAGTAAGAAGACTGACGTACTGATTTTACTACTTGGAATAATGAAGCAGGCCTTTCTTCAAGTTTATTAATTTGTTTAATGAGCAAAGATTTCAGTTTACTATGATAAAACCAAATTCTCTGAAAAGACAAAGGCAGTTGTCATATGATCTTTCAAGCTAAAACCTTTCGCAAATCATTGTAAACGATCGTCTGTATCAATGACTTGTAAGAGTCATCAGTCATAATGACAACCACGGAAGAACGCACTGACAGTTTCCTATCGAAACACAAGCCATACATTCTGCGCTTCATCCCCCACTATACTGGTACAGATATGTCGATGACACTTTTGCTGGTTTCACTTCTACAGAACACACACTAACTTTCTTTAAACACATAAATTCCATTCCTCCCAACATCAAATTTACCATAGAACACGAAAACAAAAAAACAGTTATATTTTCTTAACCTCAAAATTATTAGATAGGACACACAGTTTAAAACCAAAATTCACCGCAAGAACACACACTCTGACCTCTCCTCCTACATCCCCTGGAATTCCGCTCATGACACCACACAAAAATTCAGTGCACTTAAAAACCTCATAAACACAGCCACAAGACTCTGTTCAACGGACTCCATAAATGAAGAAATTAACCACATAAAGCATTCCTTTATTCACACCAGCTATTGTTGAAAAACTCTCCAACATTCCCCACAACAAAACTCAACTCACGAACAAAACTGATACTAACAAACTCAACAACAAATTCGAAGACAAGGAACTCACTTTGAGACTAATAATGGCTGGAGACGGCTTGAATGGGTAATGAAGAAAAACTTTAATATAAGTTTAACATAACAGCAAATGTACAACGTTTCGACAAGGTTTTGTCTTCATTACCCATTCAAGCCGTCTCCAGCCATTATTAAACCCAACAACAGTACATTACACTGCAGTTTACCTTTTGTTCCTGAAACCAGCTTAAGAATTAAACACATTTGGACAAAACTAGCCATTAAACAGAATATTCCTGTCAACGTCAAATTCTCACAATAAACCCGG
>NW_013666138.1:470160-504763 GCF_000517525.1 Limulus polyphemus
CAACATAAGAACAAAAATCAAGGAATCCATCTTAATTGAACAAAACAACCCTACTCTAAACCAACACCCCGGTGTGCCAAGATATCTCTTCTGAGTTTTGCAACAGTGTCAGGTCATGTGACCTCTTTGTTCAATAATGTATATACATATATATATCCATGTCAGTGTAAATTACTTGTACTTGATGATGACAAAACCATGTCGAAACGTTGTACATTTGCTGTTATGTTAAACCTATATTAAAGTTTTTCTTCAATACCAATTCAAGCCGTCTCCAACCATTATTACTTTCTGGGAAGCTTCACATCTTTAAACATGATTACTCTGTCACGACAAAAACGTAATACATTCACGAGATTCGTATAAACAGATTGTACAAAAACAATAATTGCTTATAAATATGAAAACGTGGGACAAATAGTCTAATTTCTGTTATGAAATCGAAAGTTTGATAAGGCTTATTTATTTTTATAGAGCACAATTTCATTGAAATAAATTTTAATGTGGTTAAACGTTATTTATGCCGACATGCTAAACTAACTCTAGCAACAGAACTAGCATTATTATTATTACTTTTTATTGACTTTTTCTTTCATGGGCTCATATTTATAACTATTTCATACAAGCATTTACCGAACAGTTTATGTCTTTATATTTTTAAGAAATATAAACAATGCAATACCTGAAATAGCAATAACGAATAGTAAATTGAAAGCAAGCAGATAAATAGAAAGTTACTCGTATATGTGTGTGCATATTGTAAAATCTACAGTCAAGTAGCTTTCTAAGTTAATAGGTTTTCAGTTGAATATAAATCAAGCGTATCAGAAAAACAAATAGAAATGTGACAATTCAAAAATAAAATCAACACACAATTACTTGATTTAGAAATTTTAGGATCCAGTACCTCATATGGGGGACAGATGTAATTAACTGTTGTGAATGGAAATGTAAGAGTTATGTCAAAGTAAAAATATAACACTTTATTTCCTAAGGAACAAACGGTAAAAGGTTGATAAACTAGTGGTAGACAATTACATTGTTTAATGAACAACGAAAAAGTGACGTAAATGGATCAAAGCATTAACTTGTTGGTTCTTATGAATATTCTTACAAAACCACAAGGGCTACCTGCGCTAACCTCTCCAAATTTTGAACAGATTACGATATTGAATTGATAATTGAGGAAAAGACGCTGCATTTGAAAGAAAGCAACTGAAAACAAACCATCCTTTACAATGAAGTAGAAATTGAACACGCGCGACTAATTAACAGGGAATAAGGAGAACACTTTAAAAACGTTCAGGATAGAAACGAACTTTGAATACAGGAAATAATCTGTCTGAAAACCGCTAATTTGCATTCACCTTCTCTTTATAGCCCACCAATCAGAAAACTGGATCATAAAAATCCGGAAGTATCTCTGCTCAATGTGACAGTCGCAAAGCAGTCATCTACACACAAGGTAAAATAAGACACAATAGGGATATACCATATGTTTCTTTCTTTCTGTATTATTATTATTTATTCTAAATACATTCTTACTTATGAATATGTGCCAGTTTTGGTACATGAATTATGATAAAGGAATCTATTAAATCGATCTAGTCTCAAGTTACCTCGGTTTCTGAGTAATCTTCAATGAAAGAAATACCTGTACCGCTCATTGCTGATCTGGTTCAGGTACTCATTGGTAATGTTCTTTCCTGACTGAACAGGTGAACAGAGGTCTGATTATTGTGGAAGGGCAATGACCTGTTACTGTTAGCGCCAGTCAAGCAATATAAATACAAAAATACAAACGAATGAGCGCAGAGCAAAGCAAGAAATACAAACCAAACTGAGCCTAGATAAGGTAAAGTTACGAGGTATTGTATATACACACTGTTTTTATGTTAAGTGTTTTAATAAAGATTATTCATTTTGTTTGTCACGTTTTTTTCACGGTCTCCTTGTTTCATTTGGTGCAGTATTTATGAATAAGCGTTTTAGTATTGCTCTGTAATTCTGTATCCTTATTGAATCTCTTGTTTTACGGTCTTATCTGATGAAGCTCTGGGATATAATCAGTTTCACGTGAGAATACAGCAGATTAGATAACTGAAGAGAAATCTTGGTGTATTGATCGCAGAATATTGGTTATTAAGGAGCTTTCTAAAGTGTGTACTGCCCTTAACTTAAACTCGTTCGTTGTATTGTTTAAAAAAAATACTTATTTGTTTTGAAATGGTGTTTTCAATTGCAAGAAGGAAATACGACCTAGGGGAATTCAGTCGTTGAAAAGAGAAGGTACTCTGAGAGAGTAGCAATGTTTAAAATAAGTTCTCTCCTTGACATAGGACTTTTTCAGATACTGCAGAAGTCCATGATTGCAATTTCATTGTGGTCAACGACTCAAAAAAAAAAACTGCCGACATCTGGACCACCCAGATCTGTCAGTTAAGTTCTTCTCATGAGAGTTGATTTGGTGAAAGAGGAAACAATCTGAGATTTGTCGTGAAGTTGTGGTGTCTGGAGAGTCTGAGACCACTTTTCTTCATTTGGGGAGAGGCTTGTAAAGTGGCGAACCTCTCTGAGCTGAAAGATATACTGCTGAGGTAAATTCCATCCACAGAGAAGTGCAGGGTTCAGTAGATTCAACGAACGAATTACCAAGTGCCCCTCAGTGCTTTGCACCCCACCTTAGATTGAGGGCCTACTACTCATTGGATCCTCAGGATCTCTGAGTGCCTCTGCCATACTGTACCTCCCAATGTTTTGGATGTTTAAGCTTTTTGTCCATGATAATCTATTGAAGAGAAGCTTATGAAGTTCTAATAAGTCCCTCTAGGCAGAGCTTCCCCCCTCCCCCGACGTCTAAGGAAGGTCTGGACCACTTTTGTAAACATTTCAGACATATTACGTTTTGGAATAAACAAATTCAGGAACAAGATTGTGAATCGAGCGCCCTAACCACTTAGCCATACCAGACCCATTAGCTGTGTCACCAAGAATGATCTCAGGATAAATAAACTTGATTACCTGGCCATCCTAGCTCTATGTATGTTTTCGGAGCCTCCAAGTGGTGACATGAAGCACCATGTATTTTATATTGTGCAGTTGCCACTCGTGTAGAAGCTAGGGTGACAATTGGGTTGAGTAACTAATGACTGAAAGGAAGTAGTGGTCCTCGCTTTCCAAGCTATCAGGTGATATTTACTGTAAAATGTATACACTACATTATGTGATTTTAACTTGATTACACAGATAAGACAACCATTACTTCGGGTAACTAATAATTGAAAGGCAGTAGCATTCCTTGCTTTCTGAAAAATGTAAGATATAAATTTTGCAAGTAACGCTATTAGATATACACGACTAGTTTAAGTTTAAGTTTAACGCGAGTAATGATTTAGATAGTTTATATAGTTTGTGTAGTTATTTTTAGAAGCGATAGTTTATCGCAACTCTGTTTACATAATGGTTTACTAATCATGCATTGTGTAGCAAGATGGAAAGACCACCTGAAGAAACTCAACAGAGTTATTCGGACGAATGAGGGCAACAGGTCTGACCATCATCAGTGCTACATTAGTTATTCTGTGCTGAACTTTCTTGGACACAAGGTGGGGGACCGACAGATAGCCATTGAAGAGGAAAAGCTAACCGCATACAAGATTCACCAACTCCGATGACCAAGCAGCAAGTCAGATCCTTCATGGGGTTAGCAAAATACTATAAGAAGCTCATCCAAAACTATTCTGAAGTCACTGCACAACTGACTGACCTGACCCAACAAGGTGAAGTGAGAACAACCACAGCAGATGTCATTCCAGAAGTTGAAGAGTATGCTAGAAAGTTCGCCACTTCTTAGAATGCTAGACTTCAACAAACTCTTTAATCATTCAGGCTGGTGCATCAGACATTGGAATTGGAGCAGCTCTTTTTCAAGAACATGTAGATGGACTTTTCCCCTTAATATACATCAGTTAAAAGCTGTTGAGTAGTGAGAATAACTAATCTGTGGTTGAACAAGAGTGTCTGTTCATCATATTTGCCATCTGAAAATTCCAGAAGTACCTCTATGGGAAGGAGTTCATTATCCAGACAGATCATCAGCCCCTCGCATATATCCAGAGGTACAAATATTGACAGTGTGGGGATCATGAGGTGGGCAATCTATCTCCAGAACTACCCGTTTTGCATTGAGGCCATTAAGGTGACTACAATTTTTGGTGCAGACTGTGTGAGTAGACTTTGTGCATGAACTTAAAACAGTTTTTGTATATAGTATAGAAACATATTGTAAATATTTTCTTATATATTGTTAGATATGTATGACTGTTTCAGTTTAAGTTCAATGCGAGTGTTATGATTTATATAGATCATATAGCGTGGGTGTTAAATGTAGTAATCTTTAGAAATGATAGTTTATTGCAAGTTTTTTGCATAACTGTTTACAAACCAGAGGTTGTGTAGTTCGATAGTTATGAATTGGTGATTGTTATATTATTGTATCATGTTATTAGAATCTTCTGAGTTTTTCTCGTTGTTTTAATTGAGTATTATTGCATCATAATACCTAGTATGTGTGGAATGTTCTAGACCTCTGTAGGCATATACACATTGAAAATGTAGTTTTGAAAGATACGTAGACTGCATGATTGTAAATTTAGCCATAAAGAGAGTACAGTGGCGATTTTTAAAATGAAATTATCACAGATTGTATTGTAATATACAAGTGTACTGTGTGCTATTTGTTTGTTGTTGAAATTTATCGCCAGCAAATCCCAGACACCTATTGTAAAGAATCTGGCCCGTACAAAGCCTGACAACTGCTCAAGTAAAACAGTTACTGTAGCTGGTGCCTGTAATTATAATGCCTAATGCATAGTAAGATTTCACAACTGTTGATGATAGTTAGGTGTTCAAAAACACAGTCAAAACGTGCTAACAATCCTTACATTCTGAACAACAGAGAAGTACCTCCAAGGTGAAATGTCCAACATTTCATGGGAATCACTTACTCGAAGTAGTGAGAGCTCTAGATAGAATATTGTTAGAATCTTTGCTCGATTTTCAAAAATAAAGTGATTTTGACTGTGCATTATATTACTCTGTGTGATTTCCACTTGATTATCAGAACTTCTCATAGTGATGATGTTGTGTTTTTATTCATGTATATTGATATGTACAATAATGACTTTGCAAATGATTTTTCTCGACTTTCGAGAATTTTAGCTGAAAACCTTAGTTCAGCTGAGTTGAGTCTGAGGTATTTATTTTATCCGAGCCTGAAAAGAAAAATGCTCTAATTTTATTTGAAATTGAAGGCCTTTGTCTAATAGCTATTAGCATGTGTGTAAATGACTGTATATCAGTTAAACATGTCTAAGTAAGTATATGTGTGTGGTTCAATACACGTGCAAACAGTCGTTCATAAGTATTATTTAACACAAACAGCCAATTATATGAAACATAGCTATTAAGCTACTTGAGGATAGAAATAAAGAACTTGATTCCGATATTAAGAGTTAGCAATATGAAATTAACTTTGAGGTAATTTCAATATGTGTGTTATTTTTCTTTAATACTTGAGAGAGACATTGAAATATTCAGCAGGAAGTGAATACTCATGGAACAATAACAGAAATGACGAGACTCACACTATCTTTGGGAGAAAATAAAGCTTCACGATTTGCTTTTCGATTAGTCAACACTATGCCTGAGAGAGAAAACACAGTTTTACTTGAGTTTTCCATTCAGAATAGTGTGAGATATTTTTGTTGCTTGAAATTGAAGTATGTGACTAGAGGAAATTATCAGTATCACATATTATGCACGAATAGAATCTTTTATATCATAACAAATATAAACTTGGTGTGTTCAGTGTTTTATTTGGCTGTGATAAAATGATTTCTGTCATTCGGATTTAAATATTTAGTTTTTTGATATTTTCTTAACGTTATCTCAGAAAAGGAGATGCCATGACGTATGAAAATGCATGCTGTAAGAGTACTAGGTGTACACGAAAAATTAGCACAGTTGGGTGAAAGTTTGAAAAATCACGCCAATACTGGTTCAAAATTTGTAACTGTAAACAATTTTCTGAGGAAAGACAATGGAGAGGTTGTTGTTTATAATGGTAAAAAAAGGATTGGTTTCAATAAACAGATAGTTATGACCATTATTTGCCTCTAAAACTTCCTTTAGAGAGACCAAGTAACACATGAGTCCTTTGGTCAAACCACGTTCTACAATATTCACAAGTGCATCATGCAATATTTACTCGCACAAAATGTATCCCCTCTGTACCTGTAAATAGCTCGATCCACAGTCCACCTCTGGGTTACTCTTGACTAAAACTCATTTAACCTTATTTCAACTATTGCTATTTCCATAGCAAAAGGCAACATTGTTCGAGAGAAAAAACTAGTTTATACACACTTACACTGACCAAAATTATGGGAGCCAGTCAACCTACAAGCTTGTCTGAAAGTTTAACGAATTGGAGTTCATCAACTTTACTTTTTCAATCTGGACTTTTACTGAAGATTGATTTCTGGATGCTTCTGGATTTGTTTCGAGCCAGCGATTCGTATTCCCTGAAATACCCAAGGAATTACAATGGAAAGTTGTATCCTGGCTACAGAGTAATGCACCCTAAGGATCTATTGAGTGAGTGCCACATACTGTGTCCTTTCTTTTCCTTGGATATGGTATTTTCATTTTACTAATCATGGTTTGATCATGCAAGGTGAAATTAATCTTAGAAGGCCTTTACTGTATATAATTTATCTTTTCACGTCCCTTTAATTTGTTTAGGTTTTCTTTTGTGTATCTTTATAGTATCAGTCATATCTATGTTGTATTTGTACATTTTGAAAACAGTACCATTACCTATGTCTTTTGAGTTGGTTTGCTGTCAAGGATTTTATATTCTCACCAAAGGTTTTGTAATTACTTTAAAAGGAGTATTTCACTGTGTATTGTACATATATTGTAAGTATTTCTGTTGTATTTTTTGTTTCTATATATATTGAGATCCCTATATATTGAGATTTGCCCCTATGGTTAATTTAAACGTGTTATACTTTATACATTGTAAAAGGTTTGTTTTGTATTTTATGTGAAAGGATTCATCCAATGACATTTATATTTTTATAAAAGAGGGCTTGTTTTATATAAAAAAGTATCATTGTTAAAGCTTTTTCATTTTTATGCTCTGCATACAATGTTATAATACCCCCTCCTGAACGGGATTGGTATACAATGTAAAATGTTGTTATTTTACGCTAATAATTGACAAAGAGTTTGTACCGTGATGCACTGGTTATACTATTGTTTTATTTATTATTAATCACTATTGTGTATTGACATTTGAGTTTTTTTATCTGCATAGTATGTTATACCATCCCCTCCTAATGTGGATAGGAAGGTGATCGTTGCTTAAGGATACTTTGTATATGTGAGTATGTACTTGCATCTCTGTTAAATGGTTTTATTTTATAATTTTGTAATCTATCTTTCACTGTTAAAGGGTTTACTTATGTATTTGAATGTACTGTATTACCTTGGTTAAAGGGTTGGTAATGTGCTTTACTGTTTAAAAGTGTTTTTAAATTTCACTGTTAAAGGTTTTGTATTCATTATTTAAAGGGTTTACTTCAAGCATTAATTCATTGTTTAAAAGTGTTTTCGAGATTTTGTATTGTATCTTTGTTCAAGAATTGTAACATCTGTGGACAATATTTTTGGCTGCACAAGGTCAAAGTTACTGGTTCTTAAATTAAAGGTAATTATCACCGTGGGTCAAGCCTAAGGTAAATAAGATGGAGAACTGTGGTATAGGAAGATACCATAGATTTATTTCTTTCTGTAGTATTATCAGTTATTCTAAATTCATACTTAATTATGGATATATGCTGGTCTTACACATTGATCAGGTTCGTTATCTTCATTTAGTTTCAAGTTAACTAGTTTTTTAGTCATTTAACACAAAATGGATACCTGTACCTTCCATATGATCTGGTTCAGGTATTCAAGGGCGATGTTCTCTCCTGGCTGAACAGATAAAGTCTAGAAATCAAGATCCAACTAATGTGGAAGTGGAATGCCAGACACTTGTAGTACCAGTCAAATGGTATAGAAATAAAACTTCTTCACACTTAAATGAACGAGAATAGGACAAAGCAAGGTGTACAAATCAAGCTGATTCCAGGTAACTTAAAATATGGTAAGGTAAGATAAAAGATATGGTAAAGGAAGGTAAAATACATCAAGGTAAGGTAAAGGTACGAGCATTGTATCTTGTATTACAGCTGAATCCTTAGTCTAGCAAACAGGCATACACATTGTTTTAAAGTTAAGTGTTTCAATAAAGGTTGTTTATTTTGTTTATCCGTTTTGTTCAGGTTCTTTGTTTCGTTTAATAAAGTTTTAACTGGTAAGCATTTTAGTATTGCTCCGTATTTCTGTATCCTATAAAAGAACGAATCACTTGTTTTGTAGCCTTTTCTTAGTAGCTTCCTGTGTTACATACTTATAATATAGCTGTACAGTAGTTTTCCATTTGCTGCTTTTTGGTTTTGTGAGAAAAGAACTTTTAGAAGGTTTCTACTTTTCAGCCCTTTATAGAAACTATATACATGTGTGTGGGTATGTGTGTTTGTGATACATAAGAATAGCATTCGTTTTCTACCTTCTTATTTTTATATAGTATTTTGGTATGTGCAGTTTTCTCATGATACATAGTCAAGACATTCGTTAACTTGATTGTTTTCATTCTAGTTTCCTTTTTTTCTTTGTCATTTTATTGAGGTAACACCTGATTTGCTCATGGAAAGTGTGGGTGTAATATTGCATACTGTGCAAGTAGTGTCAAGAGCACTGCTCTCCGACTGTAGGCCAGGTGATGACTCAAGGTTACGACCTCCCATAGGTATGAATGAGAATGACCTGTCATGTGGATATTACTAGTTCCTCTGTGTAAGTCTGAAATTACCTTGGAGCTCAGTTGGATTGAGTCTAAACAGTCGTGTAGATTATATCGTCCAAGTCAGTTAGATAGAAATTACTTATGATCTAATATAAGCAACCATCGATCATTAAACAAGCAAGTACAAACACTGTGTTTGTGTCATTGTAAGTAATAAAGATTGTTTATTTGTTTTTCACATTGTATCTTGTCTCCTTATTTCTTTCTCATGTACTCACATATTCAGAGAAATGTACAACTATTCTGTTTCTGATATCATACCGAATATCCTTTTATTCAGTAGGCCTATCCAATCAGCCTGAGGAATATATTACATGTTTGAGAAAAACCTTCAAAAATGCTCGATAATATTTTACTATATGAATGCTACTTTCCAATCCTGTACATCTACATGTATTTGAGTGGGACTAGATCTTTCCTTGTTCCAAAGATGTATACATTACGTTTCAAATTTTCTTTCAACAGAGCCTGAAGAAGTACCAAGCCAAAGGCTTTGTTACAAAATAAAAATAGCATCCTTATGAAAGAAACCTTTCAATGAGACAACTTAAGAAAACCCTAATGATAAGAACAATGAAGGTCAGATGAAAAGACATTCACCCTAAAAGGAAGTACTTGTTATCAATGAATTTAATGTGCATATCTTTATCAGTCCTTTTTGGGTAACTACTTTTTTCATATTTGTTAATATATGTGTTATTAAATATACGTGAATTTTGTGTTATGATCTAAAAGTAATGTTACTGCTTTGTTGTTGTTAAATGGGTAGCGCTTCACGCACTTTCGTATCTTACACAGCATAATCATAATAGTTCAGTAATTATCGCGCCAGAGTGTGAATTCGCGGGTTCACAGTTTTCGTCCTGTTGTCTGGAAATCACGCTCTGCATGTTGGGTGCATTAGAGTTTATTAGAAGAGTGATGATCAAATCTCACTATTAGATTAGAGTAGTACAAAAGTAGCTTAAGTTGATTACTTGCTTTCCCTCTAGTATATAACTTCAAAATTAGGGACAGCTAGTGCAGATAGCCCTCGTGAAGTTTATGAAACCCTTTGCATAAATTTGCATGAATATCTGAAACAACAACAACAACAAAAAGACATAATAGCTTGATATGCAAGCGTACTATTCGTTTTCTTCCTTCTTGTTTTAAAGTGGAAGTTTTCAAAATTTTCGTTTATTGTTATTCTATGCAGTTTTAGCATAACTTGTGGTCCAGAAAGCCTCTAAATTCATTTTTTGTTTTAATTGTCTTTGTTCCTTTATTGTTCTCTGGAGATAGTACCTGTCCTGAACATGGGATGTATTGCTTAAATGCTGCACGTTGTGCATGGATGTTAGATGACAGCAGCGTTCTTCTGGTAGGCCAGATGATATCTGAAGGCAAGAGCCTCCCTTATGTTTAACGAAAATAACAAGCCACGTGGTTAGCGCTAGTCACTACGGGTAAATCCTGGTAAGAAACATTAGATTTAAACAGTGCTGCATGGCTAAATGGTGACTAATAAAAAACATATAAAAACCCATAAAACTTGTACAATAACTTGGTACTTGTCTTCTGATTATCAGTCTTGTACCCTTATCTAACCAAGGGGGAGGTGAACTCGTATTCCAAGAAAATCGACCTCTTCACACTTATGAAAAAAGCGAGAGACAATAAAATACAAGCTGGTCGAACGAAAACACAAACAAAACAAGAATCTTGTAAAACATGAACAACAACTTTACACAGGATAAAATTTGGGCTTGGTGTTCATACAAAAATAATACACACCTTCTCAAATTTCTAAACAGGTAATATAATCATTACGCTTGTTGAATTTCAATTATCAACAAATAATCATCAGCGACAATAGGGTAAAAAATCAATCAAGTAGATAAACGAAGATTAAATATAAAATAATGAATAATCTAATTTTTAACATGTCTTTTATTTTATTTATGTTTTTATTTATTAGAAGTAAATTTTCGTGAATAAAAGGAAATATTTGACAGAATATCGATATAGTTCTCTGAAATGATTTTATTTATAATGTCTGTGTAACATCCACCTGTTTTACTAATGGGCATATATCACTGCTAGTTCGTTAGCGCTCATAGTACACATGATTGATGAAAGAGTTTTTATTGTTGGTCGGCTTCTTTCTTTCAACTAGTCGATAAAAAGGAGAATACAAAGCCCAAACGGCTTAATGATAATGAAAGCATGTTATCTCTTCGATTACAATTTCTATAATTGGTTCAAGCACCACGTAACTAACGATAAGCCGAACTTCACGTCTCTACTAATTCATTTTCCTGTAAGCACGTTTTCCAAGCACTTTGTTGAAAACACAAACACAAAATTCACGAAACTAAAATAACAATTAACTCCATAGGTTTGTATATATATATTATATAATTATTCATAATTGTCATCTTATTCTTTTTAGCAACAGTTTTTGTTTGAATACAGTACCTTTTTGTGATCCTAAAATATATTCATTCGCCTTGAAACGTATAAGTCGTAAATATCAATTTAGTGTTGTTGTTTATATAAATTGTTTAAATTCTTTCGCTCTCTCTCTCCAACATGTCAGTTACTACCAATTTAATTTAATTGTAAGTTTTGATTGTGCAAGCTAAAGATTACGTTCAGATATTAAACAAAGTATCAACGAATAAACATAAATTATCTATGCTTAATTGTAGGGTTTGTAACTGGTACATGAATACCTTCTTTAGAAAAAAAACTTTTCAAATTTTAACCATTTAACCAGCTGTTCTTGTTGGTGAGTGTTAGTAGCCTGAGGACTGCTAACACTTAAAAAGTTCGGATAAAAATGTTGTGAAAGTTATACATTCTTGACATTAATTACGAACAATGATTCTGTAGAATTTGAACGAAAAACTTTATTCATGCTGGTGCTAAATATTCTTTAAAGCGCAACTGCTTAGTTTAGAAGACTATGAAAGATTAAACGCGAATACTATTTAATTTTATTCACTTTCTTTAAGACAAATCTTTATCAATAATTGTAATATATCTAATATATTTTCTAAATAAAACATTTTAACAAAAATAATCTTAAATATCACAAGTTTACAGAATAAATAATTTTACAGAACATACTCTTGGACGCTTTCTTACTGAATGGCTGTACTTAAAACCAAATACTTATAGTATAGCTTCCAATGTATTAATATCTGAACGTCTATTCGTTATAATTTGTACAACTACCCGTTTGTAATTTGTGTTTCACTTAGAAAGATCCAACAATCAAATTATGATTATCCACATAATCGCAAGTCACACAGCATGGTCGTTTAAAAAAAAAAGACATCTTGGAGGTGTGACTGAGTAAATATTGTTCTTGCCAAAACGCAGCGAACCAACAAACCTTGCAGACAATGGTTGTTGCGTATATATATGCAACTACAGGTTATTCAGAAAAACTGTCTTTAGTGGAAGAAATAGTTTATATAATGTGAAAGTTGTCCATTATTATTTTAGTTACCAGTGGAGACACGGTAGGGCTGTATGGAAGTATTTTAAGGGATGTTTTTATTTTGCGTGTTGTTTGAGTCCAGGGTACACTGTTGGTTTTGTGAAGAGCTTTATTTATTAGATGGATTAGATAACCATGTGAAGAGAATAAACTGGTGCTTTTTTTTAGATGTGGAGGTGAAATCTTCTCACTACAAAAACACCATAAAATTGTGAATAAGGAATGGAAAGTATGGTGGAGGGAGAATGACAAGAATCAAAGAACAAATAAGAGTGTCAACACTTGTGTCCAAGTTAAGGAATGAAATACACTTGAAAGAAATTAGCAAAAGTGAAATACCATGGCAACACTATAAATTTGTTTATAAACATTTTCAATAAAGGTGAAGGTTGAGTATGAGGTATGTTAGTTGTAGTACAGTGTCAGCTGGAGGTTTAATGATGTCTTGTCTTTTCAAAAAAACTTTAAGATATGTAAACCAATAGTCGTTTCTAGGATTTTTTGTTTTTGAAGGTATAAGGGGGCCAAGATTTACTAGGGGAAGAAGGAGTCAGGTGTTATTAAGTACAAAAAATAGGGGTTTTTGCCTTTAAGAGTGTCTATTCATTATTTTTAACTATAAAAACAACAACAACAAAAAATAAAAAAAATTACCTGAGGCTCTTTTTGCAAAGTTTCGCAGCGAGGTGATGTTGTTTCAAACTACCAGTAAACCCAAACTATAGTCTTACCTGACTGGAGATACTTCTTTCAGTTCAAGTTACATAGTATGACTAACACAACCCTTAAAAAAGAAAACACTTTCATTTCACTGGAAGTCACAATATAAGCGATGTCTGAACACATTTTTGAATGCAGAATTTGCAGAAATAATAAACATGAACTACACTGATCGAATTTGTTTTAAGTGTTTTGGGGTAAACACCAATGCCACTTATGCAATGTGCACAATATTATCCCATTGCGTTTGATGCTGTATGTGTTTTAATTTTATAGAAACATACTTTCATAAACTGCTTATAGAGTTTCGTTTTTGTTTTGTTTTTGTGCATAAAAGCATGATCAGTTACAAAGAGTGAACTAAAACCAAACTGTTTTCTTTTACAGGAACTTTTTTTTAACTGTTTGCTGTAAACATAAGTTACAGGAGACCTACACAGACATACATAGTATACAATGTATAATGAGTTTCTTTATATATTTTAATTCATTTACGTAAGTTCATTTATTTTATTAGTTGATGGTGTGGTAGGTTCCGACATGCTTAAAATGATAAATGTGTAAATAAAATCATTGTATTTAATTGATATATTATTTAATGTGGCTGGGGAAAGACTCATTTTAAACATTTAATATAATCACAAAAGAACGCCGTTGTTAGATTTTTTTTGCCAGATACTTTTGTGTTTTATTATGGAACACGGAGATCTTTCCTCATAACTGAAACAAGTTAACACAATTTAAACAAGGCCTGCTTCATTATTCAGATTATAAACTCAATAAATCAATCTCCTTACATGTAGATTTCTATACTGAATGACTGTAAGGCCACGTACGTCCCTATAAGCAACGACAAATTAGAAATTACTACTGAATTCCTTTACGGGATGAGCAGACTTTCCAGGAATTTTCTCCTTTCCGCAACTTTGTGCTCTAAGGATATATTTCTCCTTGGATGTTGATAAACTTTAAGGTGAGAAGCTTCTGTCACAGGCATTTTGTTTGAAAGACAGGCTCAATAGAAATTTGTAGGTCAGCTCAATCACATTATAGGCATCAGTCAAAAAACTTTATAACTACAGAACTTGATAGTAACAAATAGCGCAGTTATTACATGTTGAACATGGCTTATTTACTAGCTCCTTTCCTATGTTCTCATTGCAGTCCTTAATCTTGTCTTCCCTAAATGTTTCTTTTCCCACCCTGATCACATATTATTTTGGGGCTAATTTATTCGGTTTCTCCCAATACAAAGCCAGATTGGTTAATTCACAACGTAAGTTTTCCAAGGTGGCTCTCACATCTTACTCGAGTAAGCGTTTGACTAATTCTTCCAGTGCCGGTGTCTGAAACCTGTGATCTTTTATGTTAGAAAAGTTACAAGAGTCCAGAAAAACAAGATTGGCAAAGAATGTTTAACTGCAGAGAAAAGAATACGGTGATACATTTTCTTGTTAGTTGTATTGAATATTACGTTGTGTACGTGACTCCTGTAGGCTATAATAATATCAGATGTTTTTCATCATATGTCAAATCGTCTTTCATGGTTTACTTCTTCCATACCTTCTTCTCAGGCAGAGTGGCCTGTACTTCAAGTTCATAATCTTACAGTTGTGGCAGCTTATTACTTGCCCAATCTACAAAATTATCTACAACTTTCTTTACAACGTCAAATATCTGTCTAACGTTTTGAGCTCCGTCTGTGTTCTAGTCACCATTTGATGAGCTTTTAAGCGATTCATTCTGATAGTTTGGTGAAGTCAATTCAAATATGTGCATGAAAATTTGAACTGTGAGAACTGTCTCATATTGAAGTAATGATTCTTTATTAGCTTTTGCCTTCACGTAAGGTTTAGCTCTCTGGTTGTTTTGAATCCTTGCTAATGTGACAATAAAGTATAAAGCAGAATCTGATTTGGAAAATGATTCATATACTTTTATCGGTGTTGTATCTTTAAACCACAAGCGAGTTTTGCTCATGACTTTCAACTAAATACTGCGATATCTTTCATCAAGCTGGACAGCGATGCAATTGCAATAACAACCTCTGTAGTAACTGCCAGTACTACATTTCGTACGTTTACAAAGCACCAACTATTCATTTTTTTCCGGGTACGCTGTTGATAGCTAAGCATTGAAGCCTTTATATTGTACTTGCATATTTACTGGTCCATCAATTGAATCGCCAGTGCATTTTCTAATGCCAATTATGTAGGACTTGAGAACACGCATTAGCAATTGAAAAAAGTCTTCTCCATCTGAAGATTCGTAATTTACAAGTGCAAGGGGCGTCTCGTGAATGTGAATGATAATACAGCACTGATATTTTGAAGCGATATCTTGAATTATGTCAATTTGTACTCAGGACATTCAGTCTTCCCACATTTCATTCGCAACAGTCTCCTGAATAAGCTGTCGAATTGTTTTGTAAACAGTATTAGCTGTTGTTTTAGACAGAAAGATTATGGGTGATTCTCTCCCTTTCCTTACGACAAACATTGTACTTGCTAAGAAGTAGAACAAACTCTAAAAAAGTTTCATAATTTACAGATAATCCTTTAATATATACACAACCACTGATCTATTTCCCCTATAGTTGACTCCGCGCTTGTCTATCACATTTACAGTCTTTTACCCAGTCCACTACTTTTGCACTTGTTCTCAGAGTAAAAACATTCGATTATGAAATAGTAAATTATCGATAACTACACTTGCAGTTTTCAAAAGGTAAGCTTCTGCACAGCTTCTACATGATATGTTTTTTTATTATCCGATGAATATGTCACCATTATTTCATTCCCTCAATGCCCCCCCCCTCCCCATTAGCTCAGCAATATATCTGATTATAATGCTACAAATCATATTTAGAAAGCTGCGGTGGGCAGAACACAGATAGCCCGTTGTTTAACTTTTAGCAAATGTCAAGCAGACCAAGCAAAATAAAATAATTTGTTCTGCGCAATTGGTCAACCACTCGCGGTTAGTTCCATCCTTGCGAATAAATCTTTCTTTGTTAACAGGATTACTTGTGTTTTGATTTGGAAGATATTTAAAAAAACAAGGTGAGCTGATGTGTATGTTAGATTGGCCAAAATAGTTGAATATAGACTTTTGTTTGTGGAATTTCGCGCAAAGCTACTCGAGGGCTATCTCCGCTAGCCGTCCACAATTTAGAAGTGATAGGCTTCAGGGAAAGCAACTAGTCAACCCCCATCACTTTCAACTCGTAGGCTACTTTAATCTAAGTAGTGGGATTTGACTGCCACTCTTGTAATACACCCATAGCCCCAAAGTGCGGAACGGAATTTATTTTTGGGATAATAGGACACAAACCAGATTTTTGATACTGTGCTAATTACTTAATGTTTTGGTGTCTTATTTGACCTTAATGTTTCTTGTCATTTGGTAATCTGACCCAACATCCTGGACCGTGATTAAAAAGAATCCAGTACTATCATGGGTATGCATTGCAGTCTTTTTAAATTAAAGATGCTTAGAGTGAAGGCTGCTCAGTTCGCTCTGTATTTAATTATTCTATGTTATGTGAGTTTTCAATGTAGTGAGTTATTTGAAGTCTTTACTATTTGATGAATCTACGTAGATACAATAGATAAACTGGACAGAAGTATTTGGTTTTTTGTTTGTTTTCTATGTGAAAAGGCCCAATAACTTGGCAGTTACCAGAGCTGTCAGATGGCCACTCCGGACTTTCCCATATTCGCTAACCCTTCTTACATACGCATAAACAATTCCCAATTTTGCTTTGAAAAATTATACTGGACAGTATTACATAGGTTCTTTCATTGTCTTTAAGTGATTTTTTGAAACAACGTTAGCTCTGCTTTCGCATATTTTTAATGCATGATTAGCATCTACATATTTGATACAAGGAAAATTCCCACCATTCGACAGTGTATTGGAGATTATGTCACACACTTTCTGAGGAAGGATATTCGTACAATAAGATTCTTAAATGGCCTAGAGCAGACGGATACAATATTTCGAAGAAAGAAACCTTCAGTGTTCTCAATAGAAGCGGAAAAACTCGTTGAATAATAAAGGGATCCAAGGTCACACCTCCAACTAATTGGAAGCAACGCCCTTATCCGAAATGTGAATGCTATGGTTAAAGAAGAGAAGTCACTAAGTTCCTCAAACAAGCTATTGTGCTGAAGCCAAGAAAATCAACTGGTACCGTTAACAAATTTTGAAGGTGACAAATGACCCCAAGCTAAAAGTTTACACATTTCCAGTCACGTCTGGAAACTAACTGAATCAGGGCTGTAGGAAGTGGTAAGGCCAGTCAGGCCATCGCCTTACCACTTTTGCATGTCATGTATAGCTACAACTTATGTATTAAACTTGCTTCTTTTAATTCAATACATTACGTTGTGTGTGTATGTAGTATTTGTAGCTAAAATGGCTCAAGTTTCAATCTCATAGCATTAAATTTTCAAACATTTTCGGGGGCATGTCCCCAGACCCTCCCTAGAATTGGCAACCCGACAATGCCTGACCACTCAAAAATTGCTTCCTACGGCAATGTCAGAATTCACGGTAATTCTATTCGACCAAATACCTGATGCAGCTCAAATATACTTTTGTGTCTTTGGTGTGCTCAAACATGCAATCAAAGGTTTGTGGACAGTTTTCTAAGATTCATAGTTTAAGATTGACCTTACCGTCCTTCTAAGAAGTTTGTTACAGTTGGATTTAAAAATGCGTAACTATGGCCATCAGACAACAAATCTTCAAGTACAGCCCACACCATCATCACGAGAGGGGCGAAGAGAAGCTAAAGCTTCTGAGCATCCCGGTAATCCCCCGAGGTTTCACCTCGGAGTATCTCATACCGAAATTTCTGCCACGTATTGTTGTTATTGCTGTTTACCAGACTGGGCACGATGGACGTTAGAGGAAGCAGTTTCAAGGGTAGCACAAAAAATGGAACTTCATATTTGTAAAGTACGGTTAATTTCAGTATTAGTACAAAAACAGAATAAAGATGAGTATTTCGAGTTCTGTATACAGGATATTGTTGGTTATCAAGACTTTCAATCGCACGAACTAAAAAATGTTGATCTTAAGATTGTTTTACAGCCAATGGTTAAAGACCTTTATCAGAAGACAGTAAATAGACGAGATCTAAAACACATTTGATCTTTAACCTATAGAAAGTCTGTAAATTCTGACCCCGTTCTTCTTTCTAGTTTTTTTAATCATTTAATCATCACACACACACACACACACACACACAAACAGATAAAAGTGCGAGCATTTTCACACTTATTTAAATTACTGTGCATGCTATGTTTTGATATTCTTTAAAACTTACTAAATAAATACAAACATGTTGAAAGAAAATATTTTTAAATTGCAATACTTAAAAATATGAAAATTACGTATTGAGAAAAAGTGTTTAGTGTTACGGCAAATTACACTTTATTATGTTTCGGGATAAAATATCAAGTGCTGCCATCTAATCTTATAAAAATGAACTATATATTTTACCTTTGATTGCTCCCTCAGTGGCTCAGTTGTAAGTCTGAAAGCATATAACGCTAAAAACTGGGCTTCGATACTCGTGGTGGACACAACACAGATAGCCAATTATGTAGATTTGTACTTTCCAAATAATGAACAAGCAATTGCTTTCGATTTTCGTTTCATGTCTTGAAAGTTTTGAAAATTAACTGATATTAGCGCATTGAATAAGCACTCCTTCTTCGCATTCTTATTTATTTAAATAATAGGTTATTTATTCTAATTTATTTTATCATGCTTTATTTATTTTGCCCAAACCAACAGCAACTCTCAAAGCTAAAATCTTGTAATTCTGTCATGTATACAATTATTATTGTTAATCTAAAAAACACTATGTGCTGATAGAAATAATGTAAGCATGGAGTCCTCACACATCTCAATACAATATATATTTATAGTTCTTAATAAATATATCTCTTGTTACCACAATTAATACACTCTCAAAATTGTACTGATTCCTGATAACCTATAGTGTAACGAATGTTTTTGTACATACGTTTGACTTGTTTTCATATATTATTTTAAAACAAGTGGATTGTATGCTGTCCGTTTATTGTTGAAATTTATCATCAAGAAATTAAATACACCTACTGTAAAGAATCCCGGCTTTGTGAAACCCGATACGGAGTTTAACGTTGTAAGTCTGTAAATTTACTATTGACCTACTATGGGACGACAGCGTTAGACAGTATCTTGTTGATCAAAGACCCATTTTAACTGAGGAACAAATAAGAACGCACATGACCATGAAAGAACAGCATGTCATGTTTGGATATCTTAAAGGATTTGGCACAAATTTGCTAACTAATTATTGTTTGAAGCTTGACCGTATATGTAAATCGAAAGAAGATCAGCATTTTTACAGCTAAGAAAAAGCCTGCATTATTCATATCTAGTTCTATAAAAACAAAGAAATGAGTTGCTGGTCGAGCAAATCTATTGTTGCGTCATCGAGTCACATGACTACTGTGACGCAACGTTTCTAGAACTGTCATGTACTTTGGCGAATGTTCTAGTGTTTGCTAGATGGGGTAGGCGGGTATATATAAGAGGGTAACGTAATGTGTGTGTGTAGATAGTGAGTAATTGAACTGCAGTCACAGGGTATTGTTGAAGTTAACGTTCGTTCGTTACAGTGTTGTTTTAGCGCGAGTATTGAGATTAAGTGTATCGCAGAGTTATATTCGGAAAGAATAAACCAGTTTTATTAAGTAAAGACTTGTGTCGTTAAAATTTCGTCAGAACGAAGTTACGGAAAAAGTTAATTAACAAACGGAGACGTAACACTATCTATCTATCTATCAATATAACATATAATACTAGTGTTGAATGAAAGAAATCTGTACTTAGAGTTGAAGTACTGAGTTTGATGACTTTTATAAGTACTTAATGCAAAGTTTACTAGTCCCTCATGGAACAGTGATAAGTTAAATTAGAGGTTCGATGCTCACAGGTAGGCACAACAGATAGCCGAATGGGGCTTTACTCCAAATCAAAGACTACTAAAATAATTATCTCAGAAAATTAACGAAACAGTATCATACTTTCAATATTATTCAGTTATGAAGTTTAAAAGAATATTCAACTTATTTTGAAACTAGAGAAGTGGTACAATGTTGTTAAGTTCAAATGTACATATTTATTTGAATTTGTTTTCATTTTAATTCTGAACTGTTGACCAAAGAGATTTGTAAAGTAAGAAAACACCATTTATACAGGATTTTTAACCTTTTCACCTTCATATTTTAGCAACTTCATTAAGACTTAATTAATATATATTCGTACTTTCATCACTGAGTCTATATCTGCGTAACGATTATTTCAGCTAACGTTATAAATATTATAGTTGACAGAGTGCGTAAAATATAGCGCACGAGATAGTTATCTGCTATAACTATAATAATTTACTGAAGTTTTTGTGTTAGGTGTCGCTTAGTACACGGCGGGAGTAGAAAAATTAGTCTGCTTAAAACCATTTACGTTTCTGTAGTTTAGATCTGTTAGTTTTTATAATATTTAGTATTAATCACTGTACTAGCCATAAAATAAAAATAGCAAAGAATACTTTTGTTTTGGACACCTTATTTAGGTAAATATCTGTTGTGATATTTAAATTGTGTGATAAGATGAGGTTTTATATTTATAATTTTAATTTTTAAATGTGCTTAGAACTTAGAATAGAAGTTAGGATCCAATTTAATTACATTTTAATAACATTGCTACTAGAAGTAAAATAGGATATCGTAACATATGCACAGCAAAGGATAATTTGATCCTTCAAGTTCAACTGGTCAAGGCTTATTCTTGTACACCTATCCTTGAGAAATTTAAATCCATTTTTTTTTCATGAAATTATCGATTCTGTTCTTGAGTTCCTGTAGAACTCTAGCCTCCTCAAAATCAAATTCTGAATCGAATTAATTATAAGCCAATCACCACGTTAGAAAAATCAAGCCATTTTAACTGAAACCTAACAGGTCTTTTGTTAAATATTAAAATTAAATTTATCTTCTCAATCTAATTTCTATTAACTATAGGATACAGTACAAAGTAATCGGAAATCTGTTCTTATTGATTCTCTGGATACTCTTGTGAACTTTAAAAATATTACCTTTTATCCTTACTAGTTACTTTCTCAAATAAGTTAAGAGATATTAATTATAAGATAACATTTCCATCCCCATTAATCATTTAATGGCATTATTAATATTATCCTAGTATCTGAATTTTTCCAATATATAAAGAGACCAGAACATACATGGTATTCTAAGTGAAGCCTGACTAGTGAGTTGTATACAGAGAAAATTACATCTTTTTTTGTCTTGCAATCAGTATTTCTATAAAATACACATTTATAATTGTATTAGGTTTACTATTAGTAGCAACAGAACACTGCTTTGATGGCTTGAGTGACTTATTCACCACTATGCCAGATTTTTTCTTCCACCATTGAGTGGGTTCCCAACTTCGTTAAACATATGTTCCAAATTATGATCATCTAAAAAGGTTACTTTACACATACTATAATTTAGGCCATTTGCTAATTAGTTTGATTAATTAACTAATTGACCTAGTCATTTTCTGAATTTTAATACCTTTGTATAGCTAAAAATAGAAATACCCAAGAGTTTAATGTCATTAGTAAGTTGTACCAACTTACAAATTACGGCCTTATCAATATCACTAACATAAATAAAAAAACAAAGGCCCAAATACTGACCCCTGAGTCATTCCACTAATGAATTTCATTAATAAAAAATTTTTTCTTTCTCCCATATAGTTAACTAGTTTTTCATTAATCCCAACTGATGTGATTTTCTTAGCTTATTGTTTGTGTGTTGCTTTATTAAATGCCTTTTTAAAATATAATCTAAATAACAAGTAACATAAATAAAAAAAACAAAGGCCCAAATACTGACCCCTGAGTCATTCCACTAATGAATTTCATTAATAAAAAATTTTTCTTTCTCCCATATAGTTAACTAGTTTTTCATTAATCCCAACTGATGTGATTTTCTTAGCTTATTGTTTGTGTGTTGCTTTATTAAATGCCTTTTTAAAATATAATCTAAATAACAAGTAACATCCTCGAAAAAAGATAAGGGATTAGTAAGGAAAGATTTCCTTTTGGTGAATCCAGGGTGGCTTTCATTTATACTATCATTTATGATTTTGTAAAGCTTTTTTTAATCAAGCTATAATATTTCTTTTTGCAGAAATAAGACCAGTTGGTCTAAATTTTCAATGCAACACTTATCGCCACCTTTAGATATAGAAGTAACATAATCAGACATTAAAGCTCAGAATAATCTTTCTGTTATTGCATTGCACTTTGCAATTCAAATCATCCCTATCTGGGATGAAATGTTTATTATAAGAAACATGCAACTTGTATCTTAGATTTTTGAATTATGTGTAATCTGTACAGTTCACTTTGTAAAGTTTATAAATGTAAATAATGGTGATAATAGTGCTGTATAAAAGATGTATTATTAAGGAATTACACCTAAATTAATACTTGTTTTTTAAATTTGAGAACAAAGCCTGATTTCTATTTAGAAGATAAAAATATATTTTGGAAAAGAAAATAGATTATGTAAATAACCTTAAAGAAAATATACAGTAGCATTTTCAAGGTTAAGAACTTATAGAAATTCTAAGTATAGTATCAAAATATTTGTTTACAGAAAATAAGTAGTTTTTTAAACATGTTTCTCAAAATTCAAGCAATTTGATGGATTTTTCATACCAGAAACAGCATGATACCCATGGGGGTTTAGCAGACATGGTCTGCTGTAAAAGGCTGTGAATGTTATTTCATTTCTACTACTACCCGAGAGTATTTTCTAGGTGCACAACCCGGCATATCAGCTACTGTAGCTTTTTAACAGCATGGCCTGTGATGGTAAGTTTTACCACTCCAACACCCTACTTTGGACATGTACAGATAACATACATGAGAATGTAAAATTGTCACAGGTGTCTTTATTAACCTTAGAATTTAACATGAACTATATTCTTACATCTTTTTTGGTCAATGGACCATTACTAGATTGACATCATGCAATATGTTTAGTAAAATATTATTGGAAAATCTATTTTAACACATTGATATTATATAAACTCAAAATCTTAAAGTTACAATACCTAGGGGAACTATCCCAAATAAGGCTGATTATTACATGATACTGGGAAAACATCTTTATTTAACATATATATTCAATCTAACACTGAAAAACGATAAGGTTTGAAATACTGAGATGACACGTTGCAATAAACTGAAAGAGATAACTAGATTCAGTCCAACTGGATATTACCTAATATATGAGGATGAATACCATATATAGTATTCCAGCTTCTGCTTTTTTATAACTTATCCTTAGAAAAAAAATGCTCATCTGGATAAACTTATATGTAAATCTCAAAAGTAAACACACATAAATATAAGCACATAATGTTAAACATGGATATAGAACACAACAAAGTTCAAAGATCATCTACATCAGATTCAGGATCATTACTTTCATCCAACTGTACCAAGTACTGTGCACGGGAACGTTTTACCACTGATCCATGACACTTGCACCCTAGATAACATAGTACTTGTTTCTTGGCATAGGAACAGTTACTACTGCAACCATTTCTGCAGCCGCAGGAGACTGACTTTCACATATCGTCTGGCCATAGTGGTGTGGTAATAGGCATTGTTACAAGCTAAACTCCACTCACACTCCATCCATGCTCATCGATTGGGGGAATTACTGGCTTTGCTATGTGTACAGATCTCCTTTAGGTGTTGCATGAAGGTATCCTCAGTAGGTGGCAGCAGCATCAGTAACATAATCTTGTTGTTGAGGAATTTATTGGTTCTAATATCTGGTAGACTAGACTCAGCCATTTCCACATTCTTTGTGTATGCAACAATCAACAAGTCCCTTGCCTGATTGATAATCTCATCAGTGACAGATGAGTCGTCAGTTTCTGCAAAATCTTCAAGGGCACCAATGTTGATCTTCTTGCTGGCTACCAACCAGCCCTTCTTACTGGTAAAATATGGGTAGCTGGTAGAATCCCTTCTACTGATACTGTGGATTAAAGGTAATGATTGACACTGGACTTATCCTACAGACCTTGCAATTTCATGAATTGGCAAATAATTGTCAAGTCAAGTCCGTACCCATAATTCTGGAAGATTCTTCAGGAGTGTAGCTGCATAGTGAATGCAAAGGACTATCACATCAATATCATTAGTATATGCTATGACACAATGAGTTGCTTCTTTCTATACACTATATACAACATGGAGAAGTGTCTGCTTCCTCTTGAGTTGATTTCTAACTCTGCAACAGAAGTTACAGTACCCACTTTCAGAAGTACAGATTTGGTTTCATCTTCAAATTCTCCACCTTAGTAGAGATGCATAGAGCTCAGAGCTGAAACTTCTATTTCATCTGTGCTTCACTTGTTACACAGATAATTGAGCAGTCATGCTTTGTTAGCAGGATTTACAAAGATTCAATTGGATCAGGAGCTTTGTACTGATCAGTCACTTCAGATACTTTTAATGGTCTAGATTCTCTAGCCCTTTGCCATCTCTCAGCTGTTTTGATGCTCGAAGTCTTTTAACAGTCACAAAAGAAGTGAATTATGTTTGTATCATTTGATAAATCACTGAGAAGAGTTCCTCTGAAATGGTCTGCAATTATTTCAAATATCAAACTACAGCACTACATCCTTAATTACCCTTTTCTTAAACAACATCTTTGAACATTCTAACAATCTCTGAAACTGAGACTTAGAAACTCAATAAAAGTAATGTTTCTCTCCATTAGAAGGTTTTATAAATTCATATTGTAAAAAAAATAACACAATTAAAATTTGTTTTGTTTTATTAGAGAAATGAAAATGAATAAGTGATGGTAAAACATTATCAACATTTTTCTTAACATTTTCATGTGTTGAAGGGTCCCTCATTCTAAGTCCAATACCCGACTTACAGTAAGCTTGTTGGCAAGGTTGTGCTAATAAATATTGTTCCTGGATAACCAAAGATTACATTTATATGCCACTATCTTTTACAGCAGCCAATGTCTATTTTTGTGAAAAAATGGGGGTTTGTCTCCCTAGGTATGATAGCTATGTGCTGGTGCAGTGCTATACAAATATTTCCAACTGCTATGCAAAGTTATTTTGTATAGTAATTGCGATTTTCCCAATTTTTTTCCACAAATTATCTCCTAGCAAAAGAGGCTTACATATCTGATTTTTGACCTCCTTTTAAACCCTGTGGAAAAAACTTGTTTCATCTTGGTGCTTTACCTATTTTTAATCTCTGTCTTTCTACTTACCACCAAAGGATTAATAGTAATATCTGTATGACTCATCAATTCCTATATTTTCTATAGAATACTTAGGGTCATGACTATTACTAATTTGCAAAAAGAAAGGGTAACCTTTAAAAGCTCTAGTATCTTATAGTCTTCAATAAAATACTTGCTATAAGCATCTTTTTAGAGTCCTATCCCCATTTTCTTAACATTTTGCTTACCTTTAACATACTAAAAAGGTCCTTGAAGGTCCTTGATATTAGTTGTAAGTTAAATTTAACACTATCAGTCAGCTGTCCCTCGTAAGTCATTTTGGATTTTCTATTTTCATTTTTAACCAACCTTATAGCTGTTCTGTAATTCTGTAAGTTTTCCAAATTATCTGTCAATTTAACTTCTCAGACTTATAACATTTATGTAATTGGTTTTCTTCTTTATGTCTTTGATTTTAGTATGACAGTTAAGTTTAATCTACCTTGTTATCCCTTTTGTCTTTTTTTAGGAACATGCCTATCTTGAATTCAAAGCAATTTATTTTTAAAAGTTCATATCTTTTAACTCATTATGCCAATTTGCTAATGGTAAATCTTTTCTTGTGGCCTCAGAAATGGCTTTCTGGAAATTAGGAACTAAAATTTCATTTCTTTTTGTCTCAACATTTAGTAAAATATCATCCTAATTATGCAATGATTATTCTTCCCCAATTGTTCCACCACTTCAACTCGTGCATCTTTCTTAGTGGTTAACAATAAATCTAAAATGGCCTCCCCCATTGTTAGCTCTGACCATTTGATGTAGAAAAGTATCCAGAATCACCTCAAGGAATCTCTCTTCCTCACTATTTGTCCCTATAAAGTCACAGTCAGTGTGTCTAAAATTAAACTCCCCTTTGATATTATTGCACCAGTGTTCTTACTAGTAATAACCCTGATGTCATTATACAATTTCTTCTTGATTTCATTTGTCTGATTAGGTGCCTTATAATAATTAACAAATAAACAATGTTCTACTTTTGAAACCCTTGATTTAACCCATACAAATTCAATCTCTTGAATAACATTTTTTTTTACTTCAGTATCAACAAGCTACAGTTTATTCCTCATATAAAAAGTCTCCCCCTAATCTTTAGAAAAGTTTATAACTTCATCTGGAATTTTAAAATAATTGTTTCTAGTGATTTCCAAATCTAACCAACTTTAGGTAATTACTGCTATATTGTAGTCTTTCATTTCAATTAGAGCTCTGAACTTGCCTATTTTGTTCGTAGTACTCTTGTTGTTAGAATAATAAAGCAGTTTTAACATTTCAAGTTACCACAGTTCATAACTTTGCTGAGTTTATCTTGTTTCTGAAATGAGGGAAATATTTTAGAGAATCTGATAAAAAGCTGTAAACTGGGTTAAACTGTAAAGTTATGCTCAACACCTCCTATGCAACCTAATAGTGTGAGTAAACAGCAGTATTAGAATGATGATCACTTATTGTCATCAGATTATGACAGTTTAAAAAAAAAAAGACGGTGTGCTTAAGTATTAATTACACAAGTTACTAGTCCTGCACATATGTGACAGTTTTCTTTTTTGAAAGGTTTGGTATTTTTTGATTAATGATTAATGTTACGCCCCAAAGCCCCCCCCCCCCTGCCTATTTATAGATAAGTCTTGGAGGAATTACCTCTATTAACAGACTTCAAAATGACTGTGTTCAATCCAAATTACTTATTGTGTCATAGCGTAATATTTTTTACTCTTTAATATATGTTGTAAATATTATATGTGTGTATATATATATATTGGTAATATGATGCATGTGTTTAATGGGTCCCTACTCTTTACGTGCTGAAACCTTTGTAGTTGGGTGATGTAATACTGTGTTGTATTGTCCTTCTGTTTTATGCAGTAAACAGCTGTTTTGTTTTTGTAACTTTCAGCAGGACTTCATAATAATAACATATCATCAACAACAACAGAGAGTGGTATAATGACCTGTAAGAATGTACATATTTATTAATTTATGATACACAATGTCAAAATGGGGCAACGTATGCAGCAATTTGTTGTTGTCAGAAGGCTGGAGATGAATGATAAACTACTTCTTTTGTTATTTTAATGTAATTAGTATTATTTGCACTAAACTATAAATGTAGTTAAGGTGAAAAAAAATAATAATAACTAAAATATTTGAGCTTATTTGACTGGTAAATTAACAAAAGTTGTTTTTTAACTGATCAAATGCCCAATCCTACTTTTGAATTGGTAGTGTGAACCAAATGTAAATATTTTGTAAGTTATAACTTTTAATATTTGCACTTTTGATTTGATTGTATATGGTAACTTTCTTTTGCAGGATTTGATATTGTTTCATATATCTGTCCATATAGAATCATTTTTGATAAAACCGGATGAATGGCCCTCAAACTCAACCTGAAAGCCAAAGTGGACCAGCTGTTTCTGTACTGGTTATCCTTGCCAGAAGTACAGATAGCTGTCCAAGAAGAACTCTGTAAAGTTCTTCAGTTTGAAACGAAGACAAATTTAAAAGTTGTCTTGGATTTGAAAGGTGAGGCTAGAAAATTAATAACACTTGACTGCTATCTGATACTTTTTATCTTATTTCCCAAAAATTATTAAGTAGTTAAATCTGCTAATAACTGCAGATTCATTCAGGAAATAAGGAGAGTAATCTGAATATGATAAAATAAGTGAGACTGAACAAGTTTGAGAAAATGAACACAGTTTTTTCTAGAATAAAAAAATAAGAAAATGCAGCATACATACTTGCACACAATGAAAGACAGTCACTTCCACTGAAGTGTTATTAGCTCCACAGCTTTTTTTCTCTCAGGAACTACTTCTTTCAAACAAAAAATGATGATTTTAAAATAGATCTTTACTCAAAGAACTCCAGGTAGAAACTGAACTAAAAAAGCATGCCTGAATTTAACAGGTAACCTCGGATTCTTTGTCCATTCGACATTGTCACCTTGTCAGCTTTGTTCTCTCACAATGTTGGTCAGCTGTAACATTCAGATGATACAACTCAGTCAGCAAGGGATATTATAATTACTAATTCGTTCAACCTTGGGTAGAATATACACTATCTATATTAGAGAACAAAGGAATAAGGCAACTTAAGACAATCTCAGTGATTTTCTGGACTATGTGTTTTAAGTTAATACAGCATATCAATTAAATAAATGAAAAATTTTAAATATTCCTGTATAACTAAAGCAGGTAGAAAACATGATATGCCTGAATATCACAATGATATTAAAAGTTTTTCATGTTTAAAATATTTCAAACTGGTATGTATACAATAATCAAATTAAACTAAAATTACAGAAAATGATATCAAAGAAAACAAAAAATGAAAATAATGGAAATTATGACTAATTCACACATGTGTACATGACTGTGTATGTGTGTGTGTGTAAGAGAGAGAGAGAGAGAGAAAGACAACAATAACAATAAAAAAAGGATTGAACCTCTAGTGGACAATGTTTATGCTCCTAATCTAATCATAAAAGTACTGTGCAGATAGGCTTTTTAGTATTCGTACAAAAAGAAACATGTATTACAACCAATCTAAAATTTATAATTTAAGAATTATAGTTTGTTGGAATCTATAAATGTGGTAAAAATATCATTATAATTCAGTTGTGTTAATTGAAGAATATGTTATATTTAGGAAATATACACCACAATAACCCCAGGAAATCGCAGGCCAATTAGCCTGATTTATATTGTTTAAGCTTTTGGACTTCATTATCAGGTATCACTTAGAAAAACTTTGAATGTTGGAATTTCATTAAGACTTCTATATTTGCTAATGATATTAAACTGTTGGGTAAAGCAGATTCTTGTGAACATGTTTTTTTCCTCCTGATTCGTCTGTTACCCAAAGTTCTGGCTGTGGTTCAAACCACACCTTGTAGAGTGCTGTTGATAACTCTGTATTGGCCAGCGAACCATGGTTTCCTCTTCTTCAGTATCTTAAAGATTGTCCACCTGTGCCACATCCTCTTTGGCCATCTCTATTGAGGCAACATCGATCTTACATTCTGCACTCGGACATTTCAAAGCTCAAACTTCACGCATGGAAGTTATGTGGTCCTTCACACAGTATTGGGGTTTAACTTCTAAAGTTGCCTTGTATTTGTCTCAATCTCTCCATAGAACCACAATGACCATTTATCAAAGAAATGGCACACTTATTGCCAATTGTGTCTCACAAGGAAATTAAACCCACTGCACACAAATGTGCCCACCATATCTCATTTCTTTACCCACTTTTTGACACAGATTTAGCTCCGTCTACTGTTGCCTTATATAAGGCAGCCTTATCGACTACTTTTCAGTATTCTAAACATTGGAAGGTATTTAAGTCCCCCAGTGCTATCCGGCGTTCTGAAACCGTTTCATGTCCTTCATCCCAAAATCTTTTCAATTACCTAACTGGGATATTAAAGTGGTATTCATGCTTTGTCTTGACATCCACCTCGTGTACTATAGATCACGTTTCCCTTAAAGTATTTTTTTTGTTGCAACTGGTATGTAAACATTGTAGGTCGGAGTTGTTTGCATTGCATGTGCACAGGACTCTTTTTATCACTCTACTTATGCCCTGCTATACTCTGATAGGTCCTGGCTTCCTAAAACTCTGGAAGCCAGGGAAGGGGATAAATCCTTCTCACCAATTCATTTACTGCCTATTTCTCACCTTTATGACCACTTGGACCCGAATCATTTGTTATTTTCCGTCAAGGCCCTGAGGTGTTATGTGGCTCACACACTAAGTCGTTTCGAGGTGCTAGAAATCGACTCTTTATTCATTGGGATCTTTCAGCTTCCTGCGATTTATCCCGATTACTTTGATGAGGTGGCTTCACAAATTGATTCATATTGCTTATTCTGGACTATCTTTACAGGTAAAGAAACTTCTGCAAGTCACATCTCATCAGATTTGTCACATTTCTATGTCTTTGGCTGCCAGATTGAATATCACATTGGAGGACATCATGTGGACTTCTCCCAATACTTTTCTCTCACATTATTTACACAATCTGGCAATTTATTCTTTTGAGTTTATTCTCCTACCTCCTTTGGTTGATTTGACCAAATCTGCTAGATTATAAGGAGGAGTGAGTATTAATTTCTTCTCCTCTTGTCTCTTTGCTTTCCTGGGTCCCTTACCTCCTTGGTCACTGGATCCCACTCTGTGGCAAGTGTTGTCCAGGCAGGTGTGCTTTTGTCAATTCAATTTCACACTAGCAACCAATGTTTCACTATACTTACTACCAGTTGCAACAGGCTCTGTAGAAATGAGGTGTTCCATAAGACCACCTAGGAGCTCACCAGGTGTTATTTCTATATTATGCTGGACTGCCACTCATGGACTATCATGAGTAAAGCTAAAGGAGATCCTGCCTGTCCCTACCGATCATCGGATTGAATAAATCGGGATCAGTTTGCTTTTAAAAATTTAGGGAACTTGGTTCACCTATTGCATTATTTCCAGAGCACTGTTCCTAAGGGCTCCCTAATGCTCATTACCCTCCAGATTTTACTAATTTCCAGTCACTGGAGTGGTTGACAAAGGCTTTTCCTCCAGGGTGTTAAAGTGAATTCTTCCACTCTTGGAGAAGAGAGTGAAGTTGGAGGCCCTTTATGTTTTGTTTTTTTCCAAATGTAGGTAGGAGCAGCACCAGTCTATGCGGGAGCCTACTTGTAATACCAGTTCAGATTTGATGCTCAGCTATCTGGTTAGGGTGTGCATGGCCCTTCTTTTTGATCTATTTTGGTTCAAAACATTGTTCAGGGAAGGGGGTCCACTAGCTCCTCATAATTCCGAATGCAGAGTGGTCCTTGGTTGAGCACAGTTGTTCCATGATTCTGGGGGCAAGTGGAATGATCCTTGCCCACAAAGTTGGCGTTCCTTTGGATGAGTAAGGCATATACAGTCCCTTCATTCCGAGCCTGTGAAGTGATGCTTTTTGGGCTTCTTCAGGTGGAGGAAAAAGTTTAATTGTGTACTAGTTTAATATTGAATATTATTTATGATTTTAACTTTATACACAAGTGCCAAAATGCTATAATTACGGGTTATACTTTATGAGAGTATTCCTATTTACAAAGAGAGGACTTAAACCTCACTCATCAAACTGAGGGCTAGAGTTTGAGAGTGAGAACTCGGAGGCCATAGTATTATATACTAAATTCTAAAATGCTTTGTTCATAGGATAGGTGCAGCCTCCAATGAGATTGACCAACAATGGCATAATGGTAGTCATAACCTTGCACCCGTCCTACTATTGCAGGACACTTATTGATATCCTTGCACAATGTGCAGCATTACAGTCATACTTTCCATGGGAACACATGTTATTTCCAGAGAATAACACTGCAACAAAGGCAGCTAAAACAAAATAACTTAAGGACTTTCATGACCATGTGTTATGTGAAAACTGCACATACTCAGTCAGAAATAATTGTTAAGTTTGGAATAATACTATATTAATATAAGAAGGTAGAAACTCATGTTATATTTATATACCACATAGGTTTTAATTTTCGTGTGTGTTTATATGACATTTTTTTAGTCAGTCTGTTATATAGATTTTGTTTCATCAATTTACAAGTTTCATTTTAGTTATTATTTATGTTATTTAGCTTGTTTTTGAACAGATTCAGTATTAACTTAAGTGTTTACAACTATCATATAAATTTTATTATACATTATCATACCAACAATAAGAAATTTGAAATAGATTGCAAGTCCTTTACAAAAACAAAATTCAGAATATAATCAAATTAAGGAATTTTAGAAGAATTTTAATTAGTCTAGTGAAACTTTATTTTTGTGTTTGGTGATGATTTTTCATTCATCAATATGACTTAAAAGCTCAACAAATGTGTCAAAGAACTAGTCTAGGGAGGAATGATAACATTCTCAAAGACAATTTCAGACTACATTATACATAAACTCCATGGAACTGTAATACAACCTTCTAGTTTTGAAAAGATCAAAACAATACAATCCAAAGTTTCAAATTACTGGACATTGTTTACTTTTGTTACATCAGGAAACATAATCCATCTCCTTACATTTGTTCTCCTTTTGATTGCATACTCACTAGTACCCATGACTAATGATGGTTTGAAACTATCAATGAGTGAAGGTCCTAAATTTCAGGAATTTTTTAAATTAATTGGAATTCCACAAAACAAGTAACTAGTAAATGACTCAGTAAACCTTTACATAAATGGTGTTATAAAAAGAAAACTTAAAAGTAAAAACTAAGTATGTAACAGAGTTGAAATAATCCATAAATGCATACTGAAAAAAAAAACTATTAACAAACATTAACAACAAATGATGTGATATAAGTAAAGAAGTTGCTGTATACTTAGATTCTTTACACAGTAGCTCCATCATCACTTCTGTGAATAAAACAACTTACAACGTTATTCTCACAAGTAACAAATTTTATGTTGTAATTTTATGTAAACATATAAGATTTAATTTTAAACCACAAACCTTCGGGTAACCAGCTGTATAAATGCATTAAACTCAATAAAGAAAGTATGATACAGAAACATATTACAGTTTTATCAGAGTTTGGTGGACATTCGTAAAATCTTATGATGTGCATGTAATACTTAAATTATTTTGAATTCCTAAATTACATAAAAGACCATGCAGTTACAGGTTTGTTGCTAGTGCTTAAAAAGTTTTGGCTAAGGATTTGTCAATCTAGTAGGTAAAGGTCTGAAATTAAAGAGCAGTTGAACTAATACCATAATATTATCAAAAGTAAAACTGGTAATAATATGTTCATTATCATCAGTAATTCCATTGAATGTAAAAATAAAATAAAAAACTAGAGGCAAAAACAACAAAAATTTCTGGTTTTAGTAATTTTGATTCCTGTCATGCATCATATTGATAAAATTTAAAATTCTTTCATCAATGATTTCAAGATTTTTTGAGAGTTCTTGTAAATTAATGGTTTGTGTTAGTAAATATAAATGCTTCTGCAATAAACATTACTCAAAAATTATCAGTGTTTCACAATTAAAAAATTCTACAAGGTAAATTTTTTTTGCTTGACCAAACATTTATACATTTTAGTCAATATGTCTTCTAACAAATACAAAGAATACCTATGGGAAGTAACTTCAGCCCATCAATCATGGTTTTATAGTTATATTTACTATTTTAATACATAAATCTTAGTAAGAAAGACTAATAAAGCTTTGCACATTATTCACACTCATAGATATATTGATATTCTTTTACAAGATTTTTGTTAACACTGCCAAACAAATTTATCCACCAAAATTCACTTTGGGAAGAAAAAGCTGTTTCACTCACAACATCACCAGGAGTTAGGTATCAGTATCATTAGCATAACAATGTTTATGGACAACAAGGGACCTATTGTTCCATCTTGGTTGTACCATCTTTTAAACTAAAACTATTAAATATATAAATTATAAAAGATAAATAAAATAATCTTAAAGATTTAGTTATCAAGCTTTCTCTTAACTGACTTACATTTACTGCTTCCACGACATCTGAAGGCCACCCATTCCAGAGGCCAACCACTGTTTTAGAGAAATAAAACTGTTTTAGTTGAAGATGACTCCTATCTTGCCAAAATTTATATTTGAGCCCCCTAATCCTACTATTCTCACCATTAAGTACGGAAAAAAAATTATGCATAAACATTATCAATTCCCTTTACAATCTTAGATACCTCAGTCAGATCCCTTCCAACTCTTCTTTCTTGAAGAGAAAACAATTTCAGAGATCTTATCTCTCCTCATATGATACCTCTCCATTTCAGGCACCATTCTAGTTACACTACTTTGAACCTTTTCCAAAAATTCAATGATCTTCCTAAAGTAAGGAGCCCAGGATTGAACATAATACTCTAAATGTGGCCTAACCAGTAATCTATACAATGAAATTATAATCTCTTTAGACTTGTATTCAGTATTTTTGTACATACAACCTGCAATCCTATTTTCCCTACCACTAGCA
>NW_013666138.1:504773-508712 GCF_000517525.1 Limulus polyphemus
TGATCGACTATTACATCAAGATCCCTTTCCTTCATAACACCGTTAAGGTTATTCCCATCCAAAGTATACTTATAATTTATGTTATGATAACCCATGTGCATTATCTTGCATTTATTATAATTAAAACCACCTGCCATTTATTTGACCAATTTACTAAATGATCTAAATTTTTTGTAAAGCAGCAGCATCCTGTTCATAGTTAACAACACTCAAAACCTTAATATCATCTGCAAATTTAAATAATTTATTAACTATTCCTTCATCTATGGCATTGATGTAAATCCAAAAAGAGTAAAGGTCCTAAGACTGAGCCCTAAGGTTTCTCATGTGTGACATTAATTCAGTTTCACTGAACTCCATTTATAACAACCTTCTGCTTTCTTCCATTCAGCCACTCTTCTATCCAATTAACTAATCCATTCCCCATACCTAAATGGATCATTTTTGTACAAGCCTTTTATGTGGCACCTTGTTAAAGGCTTTCTCAAAATCCAGATACATCAAATCTATACCCTTACCCTCATATATAAGCAGTAACTTTTTCAAAGAATGTCAAGAGATTTGTAAGGCAAGATTTTGCCTTAGAGAAACCATGTTGACTGTCCAATAACATTCTAAACTTTGTTAAATGACCTTGCAAAGCATCTTTTATTATACTTTTTAAAACTTTTCTTAACTGATGTAAGACTAATGGGTCTATAATTACTGGGACAATTGTTATCACCTCCCTTGAAAAGAAGAGTTACGTTAGCTAACTTCCAATCCTCTGGTATCTGCCCACTATTCAAGGACTGACAAAAAATTGTAGCAAGTAGCTCACATATCCAATCCATAACCTCCTTCAAAACCCTTGGGGAATTATTATCTGGCCCAAGAGCCTTATCATTTTTAAGCTTCCCAATTTTTCTTAACAAGTTCAGAATTAATGCAGTCATATTGTCTGACCTTGTTTCCATCTATTAACTGTTCAAGATGAGGAATACTGCTTAAATTTTCATTGGTAAAAACTGAAGAAAAAGCAGAATTTAATAATCCAGCCAACTCATAATCATCAGATACAAACCTTCCTTTATGGTCCCTCAAGTGTCCTACCCAGTCCTAACATTTTGTTTACTCTTAATGTATTTAAAAAAATCATTACTGTTAATTTTTATATTTTTTTCATTCAATCCTTTTTCATATATCCTTTTTGATGTTCTGATTTCCTGTTTGACCAACTTACTTGATCTTCTAAATCTCATGTCATACCAATCAATATAGAGTTCTTAAATTTGTGATGCTTTTATTTAATTTTATCTCTTATACCCTTTGAGAGCCAACCTGGGTTTTTACTTGCAGCTACCTTTTTCTTTCTGTAAGGAATATATTTATCTTGAATATTTAAAAAATTTCTCCTAACAATTTTCCACATTTGATTAGTGTCTCCAAATGACTCAGCTGCCCAATTCACAACAGATAATTCTGGTCGCACCTCTTCAAAATTTGTTTGTTTTTAAATTTATAAACAAAATATCTGTATTTTTGATCTCCATATGCAGCAAAACGTCAAACAGAGCAATGATCACTTGCACCCAGATATTCTCCAATTAGATAACAATAAATCTAAAATAGCATTGTTTCTAGTAGGTTCTTTGACCAATTCATGATGAAAACCATCTTGAACAATTCCAAAAACCTTTCTCCCTCATGGCTTAACTCTAGCATTTCCCAAACTATATGCCTGAAATTAAGATCACCCATAATTATGACCTCATTAACAACCGAATCTTAATCTCACTCTAAAGTTTCTCACTAATTTGATCAGTATCAACTGGTGGTCTGTAACAAATTCACACTAAAAGCCTTTTCCCTTTATATCTGCTAATACAAACCCAAATGGATTCAATCTCCTTGCTATTATCTTTGATATTCTCAACTTCAACAGGAAGTAACTCACATTTGACATATAAAGCCAGTCCTCCCCCTTACTTTCATACTCTATCCCTATTAAGTAACCTATAACCTTGTATTTCAAAGAAATTTCTGTCATCAAAATCGTCTACATTAAACAGTGTTTCAGTTATTCACTATAAACAAAATCCTCTAATCCTACCAGTGCCCTAAAGTCATCTATTTTATTTCTTATACATCTAGCATCACAATATTAACAATTAAGTGTGTTCTTAGAATGACTTCTGTACTCATTTCCTTTGCCAAACTTTTTTTTTTTACATCTTATTTGTTTTTGCATTTAGCTTATCCTGATCCTCACTACTGTCTGGTCCTAGTTTAAATCTTCTCTTATAGCTGAGTTAATAGCCCTTGTAAACAAGCCAGATCCTACCCCATTTAAATGTAAACCATCTATTCCAAAAAGTTTCCTTCTCCCATTGAACTGATCTCACATGTCTAACCAGTTTATCTGCTCATCCTTACATATTAACCTAATCCTAGCATTTAACCCTAGTGACCTACCCATAATTTCATCCCAACAATTATTCTCGGCAGTATTCCTGACACAATTAAGTTATGGGCTTTTTCTTTTATCAACCCCTTTTACTTATACATAAGCTTCTCTGACCTTCCTTTCCCTACATCATTAGCCCCCTATGTGCACAACAAGTACTGCATTATTGCTAGCCCCATTTATTATATCTTGCTCTGTTAGTTATATCCTCCACCTGTGCACCTGGGTAGCATAATCTACTTCTTTTCTCCCTATCCACACCTATATCACCTATAACTATAACTTCCTTATCATCCACATCCTTCTCTGATCCTTTTGTTTTCCTTCCCTCCAATAGTTCATCTGCACAAGCCCAGAGCTGAAATTTATTGCTCAATAGAATAAGCTCATTATAATCAAATTCACTACTTTTAACCCTAATAGTACTCTTTCTAACTTCCTGAAAGTCATTGTTACCTGATGTATCCCTTTCATGTGAAAGCTCAAGCACCTCTTGAAAACCTGCTGCCATTTCCTACAGTTTACTTTTCTTTTATCTATTGCTTCAACTTTAATTAAGATAGTCTCCAACTTCTTCAACCTAAAACTCTACATACAACTTGCACATCTTCACTATTAGTACGCTTAAAAGTACATACCAGTTCAGAGTTCCCAAATAAAAAGCATTCATTGCACCCATCACATCTAACAAACAGTGAATGCTTAACTCTAACAGTAGTTTTAACCATCTTATTTGTAGCCTGGAAATAAATGGTTAATACTAAATGCAAATACCAGTAACCTACTGCCAACATTGTTATTGTTAAGCCTAACATTTTAGAATCAAATATATTAGTTTTTTATCACTATATGTTCACAATAAATGAATTAAGTTTATTTTTAATTTTATAGCAGTGACAAATAACTAGTCTTTACTTTATTTGATGTTTATGTAATACTAATATTAATAGTAGTAATATAATATATTTAGCCTGATTTATAACCTGCCTATAAACTGAATTGAAACAATTTTGAAGTTATAAAGTATCTATTTCCAAATATGTTAGGTTACAATATTTATCACTTACAACTTATTAGATACAATAGTGTTACATCTCTGGTCATTAGTTAATTTTCCGTAAAAATTCTTTCCGAACAAACTTTAGCGATACAAGTCCTTTCTTAAATAAAACTGGTTTATTTTTTCTGAATACAACTTTCAAATTCACTTAATTTCTGCAGTCACGCTATAGCTTGAACAAACGCTATAATTCACCACAAACGACTCACGTGCTCGACTCAATTGTCAGTCTCTCTCTGTCTGCAGTTCATTTACATTGTTGCCGTCACTTCTTGGCAGTCTTATATATACAAGAATACCGCAAATCTTGTAAACACACGAGGCTACAGGAAGGGACATGAACGTTCTAGAAGCTCATGACGTGTTACCAGCATCATGTGACTTCCGCTGTCGTAACACTGCCCCTTCCATAGTATTGTTCGTCCCGAACAAT
>NW_013666138.1:509712-526795 GCF_000517525.1 Limulus polyphemus
CTGCTGTAATCTTTCTTCTTGTTTCTTTTCTCATTCTTCTTGTTTCTTTTCTTTTCCTCCAACAGCTGCTGTAATCTCTCTTCTTGTTTATTTTCTCTTTCTGCTTGTTTCTTTTCTTTTTCCTCCAACAACTGCTGTAATCTCTCCTTGTTTATTTTGCTGTTCGAACTGCCACTGTTGCAGATTTTCTTGCAACTGCGGTTGTCTCTCTTCTTGTTTATTTTCTCGTTCTTCTTGTTTCTTTTACTGTTCTTGTATTGCTGCCATCATATCTGCTAAGCTGTAGTTTGATTTGCCACTTCTTGTTTCCATTTTTTTTTACTTTTCCGTCCCACTCTCTGACACCAATTTGTTATGTCTCTAGTCGTTAGTTAATTTTTCGTAAAAATTCTTTCCGAAGAAACTTCAGTGATACAAGTTCTTTCTTAAATAAAACTGGTTTATTCTTTCTGAATACAACTTGGAAATTCACTTAATTTCCACGGTCATGCTATAGCTTAAACAAACGATATAATTCACCACGAACGACTCACGTGCTCGACTCAATTGTCAGTCTCTCTGTGTCTGCAGTTCAATTACATTGTTGCCGTCACTTCTTGGTGGTCTTATATATACAAGAATACCACAAATCTAGTAAACACTCAAGGCTTCAAGAAGGGACATGAACCTTCTAGAAGCTCATGACGTGTTACCAGCATCACATGACTTCCGCTGTCATAACAATAGCATTTGTTTGACATTAACAAGATACTGTGGACAGAGCTCATAATCTTATTCTCATTTGTTTACAAACTAAGCTTCTCCTACCCCATTTTGAAAACCAGATTCATTAATTTTTTTTAGAAATTCATTTGTCTTCTTGTTGACACTTATGGGATTGATAGTTTTACAGAATATTACAAGTTTTTCAAACTTTCACATCTATACATTAATATCTTCAAAAAAATAAAGATAATAATAATGAACCACTGTAGTTTTAACGTAATATAAGATTTAAGGACAAAAGGGACTGCTGGTTCATTGAGACTGTCCCATCTACTTGAAAACTAAAAAAAAAAACTGAAATCTATCCCTGAACATTTAAATATTTATCAAGTTTTCCTTTAAACACCCATAAATTTACTACATCCACGACACCTGAAGGCAATCCTTTCCAAAGGCGAGACATCCTGTGAAATAAATGAAACTGTCTAAGCTGAAGATGATTCCTATTCTGCCCAAATTTATAATTACATTCCTTTGTCCTACTATTTTCACTATTAAATATAAATAGTCTTGAACACCTCAACCAGTTCTCTCTAACTTGTCTTTTTTCAAGAAAAAACAATGATCTCTCCTTATATGATAACCTATCAATCCCAGGTATAATCCTAATAGCTCTTCTTTGAACCATTTTCAAGAATTCAGTGTCCTTCTTAAGGTAAAAATCCCAAGACTGAAAACATACTCAAAATGAGGCCTAATTACTGACATAAGCAATGAAATGCTAACCTATTTAGACTTGTATAAAAATTGCTATAAATACAACCCCAAATCCTATTTGCTCTTCCATTAGCAACAGTACACTGCTTGGTTGGCTTACGAGACTATTCAATAAAAACATAAAAATGCTTTTGTTCCATAACACTGTTAAAAGTTTCATTTTATTACAGGTTACAGCTTTTACAGTAAGGAAGATTATTGTTTTGAACATGTATGATGTTTCAATCACTGGTATGATCGTACTCAAGTACACGTTTTAACCGTAAAGAAGATTTCAGTATTTAAATCAACATTTTATAATCTAACAATGTATTTTAAATTTTAGAATTGATAGTGGTTACTTATATGTGTGCATATCAATCTGCTTGAATTGACAGATTATTTATTTATGGCTGAAAAGGAAAAACAAAAACTAAAAAATGAATAAATATGTTATGCAAAATATTTGCATATGATTAGGAATTTCTGGGAAAATAGTAATCAAAGACATAACCTGAGTACTTGTTAATTGTGGGATTGTTTGTTTTTATTAACAAGGCTTCTCTGACTTTTGTTCAGTTGATGTCAGGTTAATGTTTTAGTACTGTGACATTCTTTTCAGAAAAACTTATTGTTTTTGTTCATGGACTTGGGTAGGTTTTTTATAGTGGTCTTTTAACCTAATTACTTACCGATTATAAGCCAATTGTGTAATTTTCTGCTTAGTAACAAACATAGTGAAAATATTTTAAGTACTTGGATAGTTAGAATAATCAAAAATATTAATGATTAGAAGCCTAGATTGGCCAGATCAGTCTACAACTTGAGCTTCCAGGACTTCCCCTTCTTCTCATCCTCTTTTACTTATGTCTAGTTTATTGCCTGTCTTGCCAGTGACTATTCTGTCATATTGGATTCTGTGGGTACCTGTCTCTCTCACTTTGCCAGCTTTTGGTTTCATTTTTCTGCAGACAGATCAGATTTTCATGCTTTCTTCCATGGTCTCTCCCTCTCCTCTTCCTGTTTTTTTTCTCTTCCCTCTGGCCCTACTTCTCCTCAGTGTTTTCAGTCTCAGACCTTTTGACCAAACATGTCATGAAAAGAATACACCCCTTCCTTTGGTTTTTTACTTTCACCTTTTGGGGGTCTACAAGTAGACCAGGGCCTGGCATCTGGTTATAGATCTCATATGTCTCAACCAGTTTCTGGTCTTTTCACAGTTCTGGATGGAAAATTTCTCTCTACTCTGCTGTTTTTTTTAACTTGGTTTTTAAGTGGCCATGGTTGATGTGTTAGAGACCTTTCTATATATTCTGATTACTCTGTTTTCTAGATGTATTTTTATATTTTGTGTTCTTCCCTTCAGCATGGCATTGACCCCTTGTGTCTTCAATTAAGTCAGGAGGGCTTTCACTAACTTTTATTGACCTATTCTTGAAATATGTCCTTTTTTCGCACCTTCATTCTTCTGCAGGAGGCTGCTCAGTTTGGATGACTTTCACACTCCTATATGATATTTAGTGCTTCTGGGTGTCTTCTTCTCTCATTTCTTCATCTCAGAGCTATGAAGTGTCTGGTCACAGTGGTTTGTGGTTCTCAATTTCATCCTGTGTGTGAGGTTCCTTCACTTTGGAGTATTCTGGCTTCAAAGAAACCACGCATTCTTATGGGGTGCACACACATGTGCTTCCTCCAGTGAACTTGGTGAGATCAGTGGAATCTTTCTAGTAATGCATTGTTCTTGTTTGTGAACCTCTCTTCTCCTCTTATCAAGGACTTGTCTTGGTGGCTAAACTGTGCCAATACCACATTTAGCATTCTATTATTACCCACCCTACCAGGTCTCCATCTCTTCACACCTGTTTCATTTTTGGGTTGGGACACATCTCTGGGTGACACCAGGTCTTCTGATGTTTGGGTGTGTAAAGAGAGTTCACCTACATGCTAAGACTTTTCATTGTTCACCAGGCATGTTCCCATTTCCCACCAATTCTGGTGGATCTGTTGGTCATGCTGCACTCCAACTATTCCACTGTAATTTAATATGAATAACACACATTCCAGAATTCTCTTCTTTTGGGCATTAGACCTCCTCTTCTAGGCTATTTTTCATTGAGTTTATCTTATTGCTTGCCATGTCCTGGGGGCTTTGTTCCTAGTCGTGGATTGCCTCTTGGCTAGACTGGATTCTGTCTGAGGTGTGGTCTCTCCAACCCTGGATTTTTTGTTAGTTTGCTCTTGGTTAGACATACCTCTCATAAATACCCTTGGTTCTCTTCTGAACTCTAGGTTCCTTCCTTCTGGCCTCTAGTTCCTCAACCTTGGCCTATGCTCCTCTTTGATTCCTCCCTTGGGTCTATGCTTTCATGTACAACACTCCTTGTTGAGTCCTATTTGGTAGCTCTGCCGTTGTTACCTCTACTTATTTGATTGGTGTCTAGACCCCCCCTCCCATCTTTGTCCAGTGTCCCCCTCTAGTGCTTCCATCTCACACGTCCATTTTTCATCAGCCTAAAATGGCCTGGTGGTTAGGGTGCTTGACTTACAATCTGTGGGTTGCAGGTTTGAATACCCTTCACTGAACATGCTAGTTCTTTCGGCTATGGGGCATTGTAATGTGATGGTTAATCCCATTATTCATTTGTAAAAGAGTAACCCAAGAGATATCAATGGGTGGTGTTGACTAACTGCCTTCTCTCTAGTCTATCACTGCAAAATTAGGGATGGCAAGTGCAGATATGCATCGTGTAGCTTTGCACAAAATTCAAACCCTTTATCCCTTCCTCTCAATGTGTGAGATTTGTTTGGTCCATTGTCCTTAAGGCTGGAGTCTCTAATCATGTAGCCTCCTTATCCACATTTTTTGTCATCCTTCCACTTTGTATATGAATGGAAGTGGCTAGGTTTTTTTTCATAGGTCCATCTGCTGCTCTCATCCTATTGTGACACACCTTTATGCCATTTTCACGTGTTTTTTCAACCATGGTTTGTCAGTATCCACCATCATTGGATTATGGGCAGCCTTTTCCACTACATTTTGCCTTTCCTGTTACCATAGGGCTTTCTTCACCATCCTCTTTGCTCAACTCCCATGCTTAATTGGGAAAGTAATGTGGTGTTGCATGATCTCACAACTGTGCCATTTGAGTTATTGTCTTCTTGCTCTTAATACTACCTTTCTCTTAAGGCTTACTTCCTTCTCATTTTTGCTGAAGTTCCCATCATTTAGATATCTATGCTCTTTATGTTTCATGTACTCTATTTCATTGCACTTGTTTACTCCTCTATTTGAACTAGTTCTTTTTTCCTACAACTCTGGCCACACTTAGGTGGGTGACCATTCTTTCTCTCCTATATCCCTTTCTTCTGTCTCTTACCTTCATGCTTGTTCACATCCAGATTGCACAAACTTCTCCCTTTCAGGATTTCTGCCATTGTCTGTTTCTATCCTTACTAGATGGGTCTGTCATCTCCTCCAATTGATGCATTCCTTCCTGGATGTTGATACTCATGTTCTTTCATATTTCGTCACATCAGATTTATCACCTGTCTCATTCCCTTGCTTCTCATTTTTGCTGGCCCATTGACATTATCAGTCTGTTTCATCTTCCTCTGATTGCCATTTTTCAATCAACTCGCTGTCTTTGAGATGGGCTTGTTTTCCTTTTCTCTCTCTTTCTGTATTCTAGGCTCATACCAGGTGGCTGGTGTTGCTTCCAAAATCTGCATCAGATTAGGTGTAACAGATGGTATTCAAAAAATCTGTCCTGGCTCTACCAATGCCCACTGTCGAGATAGGGTGTTCTGCAAGACCACTGGAGGTATCCTTGTAGTACAGAAAATTACTCAGTTGCCTTATTCAGACTGTGCCATTCCATAGGCTGTCATGGAAAAAACTGGCACAAAGGAAGTGGCTTGCACTTGCTGGCTCTTAAAAATAGGGCTTTATGATCACCCTTTTGCACTGTTTACAATAAAGGACCTTTCTGTCAAATGTCTAATCAGGATATGGGAACTTTTCCAGGTTTTCCCAATGCAGTGATGACACCATCAGTATAGTGCAGATCACCCCTCAAACAGCTAATGTGCCCTCTTCCTGCAACATGAGTCTGTGTCTAGTTAAGTCAAGTTGACTATACTGTATAATGTCTTATTGTACCTACATGTTGGCTTGCCAACTGCTTGTATGCAAGTGCTCATATGGTCATGTTCTCATCCTGCTCATCCCTGCAACACTTGATGTTTATTTGCCTCTCCCAACTTTACATTCTGTGTGAAGAGTATACTCTGATTAAGAGGAAATGTGGTTTCCCATAGGTGTGTCCGTATTGAGCCCCTACATGGACTTTTCCTTTGGGCACTTTACAAAGGGAGCTCATCTAGGTTTAATTTTGCACCTTCCCTTCCAACAATTCAACATGGTATCCTAGATATTCTGTGTGTGGAAGTGAGGTATCATCTCAGAAGTTTACATTTTCCTAATCTGAAAATGTATTTCTGATAGATACTCACTTCTCAGACATTCTCATCCAACCTTCCCACTTCCAGTGCATTTTCTTTTTGTCCCATCTAAGAATGAAGATATTTCAAGTTCCAGTGCTTAATCCTCTTTCCATGAGTATCTTTTTCTGTGCATGTCACAAAGATTTAGTGAGTTACATTCAAAATTTATTACACTACTTTATTTTCATGGTATGCCAATAAGTAGCTAATAATCCATATTCTAATATTACATGTTTTAAGTTCCTACTTTTATGAGGCAATATTAAAAAAAAAAAATTTAAAGGTCATAAAAAATACTAATTATTTTACTCAGGTAAAGTTTGCATATACCATTGGCTAGAAACTTGTATCACATTGGCCCTGTATCTGACCCCCCTGGGGAGAGGCTATCTCTAGGGTTGCCTCAGATATTTGTACATATTAATAGGAGTGAGAGGTTTTCCTTCCCTGTAAACATTGTTTGGGACAGTCATTGACACATGCAGAATTGGATTCTAATGTACCACACCTTTAATGTTTTTGCCTGAGTTGGGGGTGATAAATCAGAATTATCTTTGTCTTTGTCTGGTGTAGACGTGTAGGAAAACCTGTCATTTCAGCAATCAGCAAAAGTTAAAAAGAAATTGCAAACTAGCAAGTAAACAAATAAATATTGTGAAAGAAGAGTTGTGTTTATTTCTTTCCTGTGCTGTTCACGTTTGATTTATTCTCTGCATAACATTTTCAGAACCTATGTTTTGTGGATGTTTTTAAACTTATCCATTGTTTATCAGTGGACCTGAATACAATAGTATGAAATTGCATGGACAAGACAAATACTTGATATATTCTGGTACCACTCACAAATAATGCAAACATAAGTAAGTTAAGCATCCTCAGCTAATTATCATTAAAAATTTTAATCAAAGCACAATTTGTCCAGAATTTTTGTAACTGCAAGCATTATCTTAGCAGGTTGTTCAAGACTGATAAACATAGCATGTATATGTATATGCCTTCAGAACACATATGTGTGTGTGCTTGTATATTTTTGAATGGGCTATCCAAGACAGTATCTGTAGTGCTTCTCATTGGATTTAAGAAGAAAAATTATAGTTCTGCTATTTGTTTCTCTACTGATAGTCATGACTGCTACTTTCATTGATTTTCTTATTAATGTTTTAATGTGACTGAAAAGAATTAAAATGTGTAAACCTTACATTTCAAAATTATTATGGTGTTTACTTATGGTAACCATCTTGGATGTGACAACGAATAAAGTATATTATGTGTTGAATATACACATGAATCAATTGAGTGTATGTTTTTAACATTTTATACAAAAAAGCATATGATTAGTTAACATTTAGAAATTGAGATTTATTAAACAATGTGACGGGGTAAGGAGAAAATGTGGTAATGCTTACTTATTAATGTGCTAGCATAAATTGATGCCTTGTAGTACTAGAAGTCCCAATTTAATACTAAAATATAGGTATGTATGGGGTTTCAGTAAACCAGCCAATAGTTTCTTTATTTTTGGATTTGATGTTAATGGCAGTTTTTTGATTGGATGAACTTTATATAAACTTAAGAGTAATAATGTTAACAAATTTTTCATGATTAGTCTGGCTTCATCGACTTTGAAACTTGGTGTACTAAAGACTAATATATTGTAGAAAATGTATAATAACATTTTTACTGCTAGGGGGATATATAATACAAGGAATAAACTATAATTTAGGATTTAATATACTATCTCATTACATTTTAGAGCAGGTCAGTAGCTGTGTCCTCTCTCCATCTTCAAACACACCTCCTTCTTCTCCTCGAGGACATGTTTCGAAGGCTTTAGGTAACTGTGGAAATAGACAGGTAAAGAAGGTAAGAAACTAGCTTATTCTACCAGATATCTTATGTATATGGTAGCTTTATATATGTAACAGAGCCAACAGAGATGTAAAGCAATAGACATTATAGAGTTAACCAGAAAACATTTCATCTGTATTTTAATGGATGATAAAACAGAAGTTTTAATAGGAAATATTAAACTTCTTTCATGAAAGAGAAGCTCACCACCTTTAAATTATGTTTTACTTCCTTTTTAAATGTAGCATTTTGTGATTTAATAAACAGGCAGTAGCAAGACAGACCTATTATGTTTTCCATTTTGTGCTGTTAGTAAAAGAGGGACTTTTTATCTACCTATCCCAATTGGTGGAAAGCCTTTACTCCTTGTTAACCTGTGGGTATCCTATACTTACAGTTCTTGATATTATGAGGAACTATTGTCTGGACTGACCTTGTTGGTTGTCATTTCTTTCTCTGTCTAGAATATCTCTTTTCTTCTTTGTTTTGATTTGATTTTTATCAAGAGTTTTTGGACCAAGAAGCTATTTGGAAACTGAAAGTTTGCTATTTGTTTTCTTGTTCATGATGTAAGTTTTTAGGAACTAGGTCAGATGGTTCTGTAGTATCTTGGTTGACTTCCCCAAGTATCTCTTATGCTTTTATCTTCATATTTCTCTCTGTTCTCTCATAAGTCTTTTCTCCATTTTGTCCATAGACAATAGATTAATTTGTTTTGTACAATGTTATTCAGAGTGGTCATGACTCTTTATATTTTCATCAGAATTGTTAGTTCTTTTGTCCCTCAGTTACCTGCTGAGACTTTGACTTCCACTTCAAAATTGCAACAGAGAAGTCAGATTCATATAGACACTGAATAAGCTCATGCTGCTACTGCTTAATTAAATCAGAATGTCAGTCTTGTTAGACCCCGTGGTTCCACAATAATATCTAGTGAATTAATCTGTCCTTTCAGTATTTTCTTCTGCTATGTCCAACCTTTTCTAAGCTTACTTCAGAGATCCATTTACAAATCATAGAAATGTATGTAAATTAGTTACTGTGTCATTGTAAATATTGGGATGGTTCTAGAATTACTATAACATAATAAACATGCATTTGTCGTGAAGATAGAATAAACCATGATAACCAACTTTATAAAATGCTTTCAAAGATTTATCGTTGTATGACTTATTACTGACTGGTCTTTCAAAAGAAAATAATTCATGCAGTGAGATAGTTAAACATTGTACAGCCAAATGACATAGAATTTCAAAAAAAAGGAATCTCTAGTGTTTCTACAGAAGCAAAAAAATTCATACAGCAGAGCATTTAGGATAACAATAACTACCAAACTACTCACGAAGTCAATAAGAACCAGCATCCTCACCTACAATGTGCAATTTATAATTATAAAAAAGAATCCAGTGATTTGTAATGGTATTTGAAGTTCAACAAATATTTGGTTGCACTTTGAAATAAGCAGTTATTTTCATCAGAAAAATGACCGATTTGTATCAATCCTTATAACAGTTAATCATCTGATAACATTTCATCTACTAATTCTTAAGTTGGTTGAAAATCCTCCTCCATTGGTATTATTCTAACCTGGGTGAGGATTTGTAATGGGAACTTATGGCCACTGCACATCATATCTGTCAGACATGTGGCAGATATCGTTTATTTGATAGATGTCATCTGGACAGTTATGTGGACCTCTCCAACCATATTCACAAGTGTCTACTTTAACCAGTGTCTACATTCCACCATTTCAGTGAAATGTATGCAATTTCTTTGGTTTTCTTTTTATAAGCAAAACTTACAGAAATCTTTCCCTACACTAATTGATTGCATTCAGTGGAGAATTCTCTCATGTAGCTTACATGGTTACTTTCTCCTTCAATACATATGAAGTGAAAAATCATCCAGCTAGTTGCAGCCACCCTTCTAAAACGAATAAAACATTAGTTGAAGGTGACTGGATTTGTAAAGTAATTATTACTGGAGGAATCAAATTGTTAAAAAACATTGTAAAGAGAGGGAGCTAATTTTCAAAATGATATCAACAACTTACCAATCATTTGTTATAGACATTTTTACATTTACATAAGTTTAACTGCAGTGATTTTAAAAATACATACAAAGTAATTAGAAACCTGGAACTTTTTTCTGGTGTTTCCTGTGAAGTAGTATTGTTACTTATATTGGAATTTTGTTATATTATTCCCTTTTGAAAGCTACAGGAATATTTCTCTGCTTTATCAGTCAAGTAATAATAGTTAGCACTCATGAAAGAAAACAGTGACATAATACTTTGTGCAATGATATTCGATCTAAGTCATTATCATTCATGCAAGATTTATGTGTCTCTGACACAACTAAATGTGTCAAAAGAAAATCACAAAAATAAATAGGTTAATGAATATAAAACAAATTACAATTTATTAGTTATATAAAATACAACTTGTTGGTCAATAACAAAGTAAAAAACAGTTGTGTATTTTTTTGTTAACTTGCAGGTAACAACAATACAATTAATATACAATTCATTCAAATTCTACACAAAATTAGTGGGGAATGAAATTTATGAAAGGGAAAAGTACTTACTGAATTTCAGTTGGCTTTGGGGGCGAGAGACTCAAAAATATTTTCTGAGACAGCCATTTAGAGTCAAATGGATAGGGGTCTGTTTGGTATGTAGAGTTTGAACCAATTACACACATTTCCTAAACTATGTGATCTGATAAATATGAATGGCCATGTGGCATTCTTCATTGTCTAATTTCTTGGTTATCTTGGTGTTTGACTTGGTGCTTTTTCTATTTGTAAACTGCTGGACAGATACATTGTGAAATAGTGTGTCCTCACTGTATCGTATGCTATTTATGAACTTTGTTGAGAATCATCATTGGCAAGTAGCCAGAGTATTTTAAGTCTTCTGTTCTGCCCTATTTTGTATTATGGTGTCTTCTTTTCACTTCCAGACCTCCATCCTTTTCAGTATGGTACAGTGGTATGTTTACAGTGAGCCAAAACCAACATGTAGCAATTGTCTGCATATTTTGTGGATGATGGTTTACTTTATTCAGGTATTCAAGTAGTTGTACTATTCGTTTGGAAGCAGTTCCACATTCTTTCACCAATTTGCATTTAGTTTTTAGCAGCAACTATGATTGATCTGCTTTCATTCATCTAATGGTTCTCCATATGAGTGAAACATCCATGTCTTCTTTGAGGTCTGTCCATTGTCCATAATCAATTTTAAGCATTGTAAACTCTGTTATATGCCCCATACTGAGAAATGACCTAAATCTGTGAAAGACCACCATCCAGATAAAAAAAAAAGTTAAACGACCTATCACTTGCACTTCAGGTTACATGACTGATTATCAGATATATAATTTGAAAAACAATGGATTGATTAAGGGGTGATTTTCATTATTTGTTTGTCTAATGCATAGTTAATGCAGGAAGATGGAAATTCTTTTCAACTTATTACATTAGCTTGTAAATTTCATTTTAAAGCTGACACTCTTTTGTGTTATGTATGTTAAATCATTTTTTTTTTTTATAAAACTTGTACTGAGTTTATTGTCAGTACAGAGATTGAATTGTTTAGTTATGTCCTTGTTTTTACTTAAAGGATTCTCTCCAATTCATTTATAAGTGTGAATTGTTAGTTGTACTCTGACTTGGCATGTTTTTTCTCATCAAGTTTGCTACATATTCAGTCTTTGTGGTGTTGTCCAGATTGTAGCTAGATGTGTAACCAATGTATTTTAGTGTTGTCCAGATTGTAGCTAGATGTGTAACCAATGTATTTTAATGTTGTCCAGATTGTAGCTAGATGTGTAACCAATGTATTTTAGTGTTGTCCAGGTTGTAGCTAGATATATAATTAATGTATTTTAGTGTTTGTGTAGCTCCTCATTACAAGTTTTCTTTAAATGATGTTGGACTTAGGCTGTTGACATAAAATTAAATGTTCTTAGAATTCATGCCAGTTAACTTTCTCAAAATTACCAAGTTTTGTTATTAAGGCATTCCTAGTGACAGTTCAGGTACATATATATATATAAAGTTTAAATAAAAATATTTTATTGTTGTTTCTAAATTTTTTTGGAGTCATCAATATGTTAATACACTTTTAAGATTTAAAATCCAAATGTTTCACTTAATTTATCAATGACATGGCCTTTTGGAATGTCAAAATGGATTAGTTGCTTTTAGTAGTCTTTCAGAATTAAAGTTGTAGTATTTTATTGTTAACATTAGCAGTCCTGCTTCCAAATTAATGAATTTTATAAACTTGTAAAAAAATAACAATGAAAGAAATATTTTAATTTTAAAAAAATTTATAAACTATTCCTTCGTTAAAGACACTTCTGGAGTTTACAAAATCTGTCATTGTTGCAAATAAAATATCCGTTATTTAAAAGGTGTAGTTAGAAAGGTAGGTATTACTTGATTAAAGGTAAAAATCCGTATTATAAGATATTAGATGGCACCACCTACGTGGTGTAGTTTCAGATAAATATACTTTCGTACTAGTCCTTGTTATTTACAATAGTGAAAAGTATTTCGTTATAAGTCAAAGTTTATAAATTGTTGTCACTAAGAGCATATTAGGTAAATATAGTTAGTTTTCTTATTTATTTGTTTAATTGTTCACTTGTAGGGCTCATCAAAAACAACTTGTATTTTAGATGTAACTAACTTTGTGCAATTTGCACTTACATGTGCCACGACAGTTTTTTACGTTTTGCATTATTTTTTAAGAAGTAAAATTTTAATTCTTTCTTGAAGCTTAAAAGTCATTGATATCTTTTACCGACGTCTGACATCCTGTTATATGTATACGTATGATGAAACTGAAGATAAATGGCATTAAAAACGATTTGGACTACATTTAAAGCTGCAATAAGTGTTTAACCCTTTCTTTGCGGCTTGTGTGAATCTACCTATCACTCAGTATCCAAAGATTCGTGAATTTTTGCGGCGGGCCATTTAAAATGTTGCGCGCAAAATGCTTACATCATATGATGTCAACTGCAATTGCATGCGCTAACATCATATGATGTCAACCGCATTGTTCTGTGTTTAGAAAATTTTGAGGAATGCAAACGCTAATAAGCGTCAATTGTCAAAAAATAGTGTGTGGGACGCTCGACTCGCAATCTGAGGGTCGCGGGTTCGAATCCTCGTCACACCGAATATGCTCGCTCTTTCAGCCGTAGGGCGTTATAATGTAACGTTCAATCCCACCATTCGTTAGTAAAAGAGTAGCCAAAGAGTTGGCGGTGGGTGGTGTTTACTAGTTGCCTTCCCTCTAGTCTATCACTGCTGAATTAGGACGGTTTCTGCAGATAGCTCTGGAGTAGCTTTGCGCAAATTTCAAAACAAACACAAACTTGTGTTCGTTTGTGTTTCACTTGCACGTAGAGCTATTATTTGAGCTTAAAATAACATATGTTGGCTGATGTATGTGTTGATACTAATTTAAACACCATTTTATGACCATTTTTTAAGTTTCAAGACTTTTACTGTGATTCCTGCAATAAATAAATTTCAGTCCGTTTTTCTTCTGAACAAACGTCTTTAGCTTGGTTTTAAAAGGTAAGATTGTGTAGATAGAAAATTATATTTTCAAAACAAAGTTTCTGTATTGATCTTAGAGACAGATTGTTACTTCCTTGAACTTTTATTTTATGTGGTGGTTTATACGAGTTAACAGAGACAGCATAGTGACGTAGTAAAGGGATTTTTGTATATCTTGATATGACCATCGATATATTTAAATTTCGCATCCATTCATAATGCACAAAAACTTTTATTGACGTGTAATAAGATTTACGAACATTTCAACAGGTAAAAGTGCTGGAAATGGATGATTATTGAATATTTCTATCTGTCTACTCTATAGTTATTCAAAACGATTATCAGGCGAATTATGAACTGCTTAGGTCCGGCATGGCCAGATGGTTAGGGCGCTCGACTCGCAATCTGTGGGTCGCGGATTCGAATCACCGTCCCACCAAACATGCTCTTCCTTTCAACTGTGGGGGCGTTATACTGTGACGGTCAATCCCACTATTCGTTGGTAAAAGAGTAGCCCAAGCGTTGGCGGTGGATGGTGATGAGTAGCTGCCATTCCTCTAATCATACACTAACGGCTAGCGAAGATAGCCCTCGTGTAGCTTTGCGCGAATTAAAAAAAAAACAAACATGAACTGCTTATATATATATATATATATATATATTTGTGAACTTCGTAGATAAGTGAACTATTACACCTCTCTTGTTACATTGGCGGTTTCAGAAGTATTGTACAAATTATTGAAATCTCAGCGACTTCATAAAGATCAATAGGATTAATAAGGTTTATACAAGAGGGCGTCATCGACATAAAGTTTTATATATAAAAAAGGCAATGTTATGTCATGCTTATCTATACACACGTTTCATAATTTACATCGTACTATATTATTTTATAATGTATTTCCTTTTTTATACAGGCAATAGCATACAGCAAAACACCAGTTGTTTGATGATTTTTGTCTTTTATGTCAAGTCTTGATATAATCAAGGTGTGGTAGTTCGCAAAACCAGTTTAATCTTGAGGAGCGAGTCGAAACAAAAGATGGACCGAGCCTTTAAGTATCACATCTCTCACAAGAGCTGATGACGAAGCATTACAGGACATTATTATATCGAACAAAAACATTTTTAAGATTATTATATCATCCGCAGTATACCAGACGATATTAACTGTATAATTCAGCGAAACGTGGTTAAAAGTTGATATAATATCTACGGAAGGTTAACTCGCACACACAAATCAAAAGACAACAACGTAGCATCGGTTTACTCTTGAATAAAGTAGTCTATTTCCCGGGTTTGCATGGTATTTTAGTAGAATTTGCCCGAAGAACTTGAAATGTAATCTGGAAATGTGAAAGTCTCACTAGTTCCTACATCGGTTGGTATCCCATAATGTAATCGATTAATTGAAATCACGATTAATCAATTAATGGCACTAAAATTATTAATTAATCAAGATTAGTGTTTCCGATTGTTACGTTTTTGATTATTCCAACAGTCTATTTATCGAAATTACTTTAAAGGATTGTTAGGAAAATAATCTATTTATCGAAATTAGTTGTTCTAGTTACTAGATTTCAACAATTAATTTATCAAAATTAGTTGTTCTAGTTACTAGATTTCAACAATTAATTTATCGAAATGAGTTGTTCCAGTTACTAGATTTCAACAATTAATTTATCGAAATTAGGGTATTCGATTATTTCGAATATCTAAGTAGTTTGAAATATTGCCATTGTGTTTTTATTAAGCACAAAGCTACATAATGAGTGGGTTGAGGGGGTGCTTTGTGATTTGTTTCAGATTTGATTCCCATTGCCGCTATTCTTGATGTCCAAAATGCAAGTGCTATGACATATAAGTAATGACTCAAAAAATTATTGAAACAGGTATTTTATTTACGAATGCTAAAATTTCCAATTATAATTATTTATTTTATATTTCGAAATTTGGAATGTTTATCTTTAACTGTTTTATTTTCATATCATCACAATGCTAGAAATAAAGATATAAGCTTTGAAATCGTAGAATTATAACCTGAGCTACTCATAATGATTTTGTAGACTTTCTAATTGATTTTATTATTAAAGTTGCAAATAATTTGCTGTTATAATTAATCAAAACAACGAAAGTAATATAAACAGTAGTGCTAGAAAATAGGTCTTGTTGGAACCCCCTACAACATCCTGGATTGCCCCTGTTTTGAGTAACAGTTTCTTAAAGTATGGACTTCTAACAACGTTTAACATTATTTGAAACGTGCATGAATCATGTTTAAAATAAGTACTCCATCTAGCGAGCTTTAACAGTTCTATCTTTTATTTTATTTTATGTTCCTCAATTATCATGTGTTGATTTTTGCACGTGTTTTGAAAAATAACTTTATTTCCAACAATGAACTAAGTATTCAATTAACTTTCACAATGTAGGCCTATAGCCGAAACTAGTCGTTCTTAAGTATTTTATTATTGATGTTTTAAGGTGATAAAGTCTGTTGTTTGAAAATGTCACGAAGTAATATGTTTATTTTGATAAAAAAAAAAAAAATCAGTCCTGTGAAAATTTGTAAGGAGAAATCCGCGGAACACTATGCATTGAATTATTTTTAAGTTGTTACAGCTTTAGTACTACTTTGCAAGTATCATACATTTTCCTGTACTACAGTTTAGGATGAATAAAATAATTTATTCCTAAATGATTGTACCTGAAGACTGAATTTCCTTTAGCTTTTCATATACTTTCGCCGCAAATTTGTAAGGCGATTGTATATGTTAATTGTAAGTACTTAAGCAGTTTTAACTCAAAACTATTTTATAATCGACATGTTTTTGTTCTGATACTTATTTAGTGTAATTAATGAAGAAAAAACGTAATATTTTCACTTCTGCACAGCTGCAAAGAGTTTTGTTTGTAAACAAAACAAGCGTCCCCCGGTGGGACAACGGTAAATCCATGGACTTACAACGCTGAAATCTGAGGTTCTATTCCCCGCGGATAACACAGCAAAGCTCCCTGTGACCTTGCTCTACCAAAACAAACAAAGAAAACAAGCTACTTGTTGATTTTTAAAATTTTTTCCTACTATCCCAAAGAATAACTTGTCACCCCTTGAAAATATATTATACATTTTTTGAATTTTCAGTGTTTTCCGTAATTTTTGTACAGACCTTGGTTGAAACCTTGTTATGGTGCCATATAAAGTGGTTTAATCATTTACTAAGAAAACACAGCTTTGAAAATAGCAATAATGGAAATTGAAATATTTTTTGATAGAGCAAAAATTATCGTGTATTAATAGAGTAAGTATATAGGTTGAGTTTTTTTTATAGTTTCTGTAAATGTTCCTTTCGTTGTGAATTGTAAAAGTATTTCTTGAAATATATATGTTTGAAAGCTACAGAAATTGTCTTCGATGAGAAGACATCGGATAACTTGAGATAAGGTAAGTTTAATACAGTAACAAATGTACAATGTTTGGAGAAGCGTTTGTCATCATCAGGTTTAAGTAGTTTACCTATACACGTATATATATTGTTACGACAGCGGTAGTCACGTGACTCTGGTAACACGTCATGATATTCTCGAAGGATCGGGGGAACATCATGAATAATCCAGAATGTGCTGGGCGCCCTCTATTCCTGTATATAAGTGCGCCAGTTAACGTGAAACTAATTAAAGGGAATTGAATTGC
>NW_013666138.1:527447-540291 GCF_000517525.1 Limulus polyphemus
GTATCGCTAAAGTTTCTTTGGAAAGAATTTTTACGGAAAATTAACAAACGAACACAGAGGCGTAACAATATAATATGAAACGAAGTCACATTACTGAAGATCGCTTAAGGCTTAATAAACTTATCTTGTTGAAGTGTAGTTCTTTGTTTAAAATTATGGTGTTTTTACTTTTTAATAGATATATTATGGATTTATTGATTTGCAATGTTTGTAAACATGAGCTTTTTGCTTATTTTGTTCATCAAATAATCATCAAATCAGAAAATTTTACTGTTTAATGAGCACGTTAGGTGATTGTGATGACTCAAATCTTTATCGAATATTGTTTTTATGTCTATCCTATTCAAATAACGTACATAAAGAAATAAGACTGTCCAACTGGCTTCTTAATTATTTGTAATTGTAATATGTTTTAAATAAAAACATTATTACATTTATAGTGAGAGTGAAACGTTTTTCATTATTTAATTACCAGTTTATTTGATTTGCTGTGGATTTACTGCGTATCTGAAAACATATGATGGCGATTGCGTAGTGATATTTATCTGGCATTAGTAATTCGTCTGCCAAATGGGAAATGCCCATAAACTTGTGGGATTTTTTGTGTGTGCTTCGACAAAAAAAAATGTTTTTCGCAAATAAGCAAGTGGGCACCTTCAGGAAAGGTCATTCATATGAAATCAAGGATAATTAGAAACTTACTTAAAAAAAAACAATGCAAAAGAAAATAGGAAAATTAATATCACGTTGGAATAATACAGTGGCTCAGAAAGTCTCGTAGCTCTGTCATCTCATGACCGATTTGAGATCTAATTATACTTTTGGACTTAGGAGGTCAAACCCTTTCAATTGATTTATTTGACCACGCCCGACGTCTCATAGATTGATTTACTCTAATCATGCCTAAAAGAATTTAAAGTTGAAGATAGGCTGGTAGAGATCATGATGAGTAATAACATCGAATCGGGTATTCGCGCGCCCCACACTTGGTATTGCTGGCTTACAAAAATATAGCTAATAAAAAGGAAAAGAAAGGAATCCTACATTAATTTACTCTAATGCTGCCTAAAATAATTTCAAGTGCCGCGGCTATTGATTATTCCCTCATGTTTTTTGCTTGCAAGGGTTGTAGGGGACGTGGTGTACTAATCAATTAGCAAATAAAACTAATCGCCCAGCTTTACTCATCAGATTCTTTAAACACATCTATTAAGGATGATGAAATATTTGATAAATGAACGAAAACATTCAATCTACTCGCCCATTGAAGTTGATCAGGTTTTTGAAAAGGTTCAAGAAGCTGGAAGTGCGTTACGGTGCTAATCTGTTTTATGCATAAACGCACCATATCATGGAAACGTATTTTTTATGTGCAGTAAAAACAATAAATTAAATATGGTTCTTACGCATAAAATATTGACTTTTCTAGTGAGTTATTTTTGATTATAGCGTGCCAGACTGTGCAGCTAAGGTTCTGTGGTTCGTGACCTAAAAAAAAATAGCTCTCCTTGAGAAAAATCCAACAAACAATAGTGAATCGTTTGTCGAACATACCAGATATATATATATATACACACACACACACAGTGGCACAGCGGTATGTCTACGGACTTACAACGCTAGAATCCGGGTTTCGATACCCGTGGTGGCCTGAGCACCGATAGCCCATTGTGTTGCTTTGTGCTTAACTTCAAACAAACAATACTTACACACACAGACACACACGTATGTGTATAACATCCCTCTTTGCATTTATCTAATCTCTTTGACGAAATGTTTGCTTATCTGGTCATTATCTAAAGAAACCACATAAAAGACAGACGTTTTAGTCATACATCTCAAATCAGTTTAAAATACTTTTGCATTCAACTCAAATTAACCACAAACAAAACTCACCAATAGATTATAATATTCAAAGGAACTGATTCTACTATCTCAGGACAACTTCGATGTTTTTATTTTATTTATCATGATATACTTTAGTATGTTTAGTGTGTCGTTTGGAACTTGTAAATTTTTACAGATAGTTGTGGTAAAAGAAAGCTCATATGTGCATATTTAATTAAGTACATTTGTTTATTACAACTAATTTATACCTACTTGATCAGTTAAACGGGAATAATTTATTCATTCTATTTTTTTTCAAAGAAACTTTTTGGTATGCAAAATGAGCACCAAATTCTAGCCCTTGTTTTTTTTGTTGTTTTTTTTGCTTCAGCATATAAATACCCATATTTTGCATTTACACCGTTTTATGTTGACATAAACGTTGACATTATGCCCAACAAAGAGCATTTGCTCGAAACGTTATAAAAGATAATAATAAAAGAAGTATTTCACATGTATATCCTCAATAGAAATGTACATGTAGATGTCTTATGGCCAGAAGTTCAATATATATAGTGGGGTCAGAGCGAATCAAGACGTATCGGTTTTGGAGAATACAAGTGTATACTTTGTGAGTTTGGCTAATGTTATATAAACAGTGCGAACAACGAAAACTAAGTGATATTTGAAAAATAAATTAATTGCGATACAAATAACCTGTTTTAAGTCATAGAATGGACCGGGTGTGGCCTATTGGTTAACGTGCTGGACTGCGCATCCGAGGGTTCGTAGTTCTCTTCGTGTTCACCTCATATTCAACGATCGAAGTTAGTGTTATTTTCTTTCTTTTTTTTGTATTTTCACCGTTGAAGATGTAGTAACGGTACGCTTACATTTGGGTTAAGAATTGGTTTTCTGGGCTTAATGACAAGAGATGCTAGCATTCTAAGAGGTGCAATTCTTCCCGGTAATGGAGAGTGACGCGCAAGAAACTGGAAATAGGAACATCATCACATTCGTTTAAGATAGAGAGATTGTAGGTTTTAGTGTTACAGTGTTCTTTTATTCGAGTGCAGAACCGTCTAGTGGTTGAAAATGAGCGCGTTGCTACTAGATCTTTAGTTGTGAAAATGTAAAGAGAAGAATGGAACTGAATTTTGATAAATTTCGTAAAGAAATAACTAAAAACATTCGCGTTCCACGCACGTTGAAACCGTAGGTGTGATATAAGAGAGACGGTTAATTTCACTATTCGATTCGAGTAGCTCAAGAGTTGGCTCTGGTGATGTTGACTGGTGCCATTTATTTATTCTATCAGTTCAAATTTAGGGCAAGGATAGTGCAGATAACCTTTGTGTAACTTTGTGTGAATATCCTAAAGAAACAAAACTCCTTGAAAAAGTGGAACTTTAGTAAGTAGTTGGATTTTTATTGTAAACTTGTTCAAATTTAATTAATTGTGTGTTTATATCATAGTGATAACACGAGAGCCGAGTAACCTATCATGCTACAACAGTAGAAATGTAATATGTCCATAGGGTTAGTTCATTGAGAGACCTTGAATATAAGATCTATTAATATTAAAACAATGCTGTAAAAAACCTTCGCTTAAACATGTCTTTTTATTCACGTTTTTTAATGAATAATGTGTAACTTAAACAGAAAGCAAATTGATGATATGTCATTGTGCTGTTTCCGTGTTGATTATTATTTAAAAATGCTTGAATCTTCTAAAATTTAATGTTGTTATGATTATGCTTTCTCTGAAATTGAACAATTTTTCGTGTATGTTGTGTATGTGTGAATAACTAGTGTTCAGTGGATCGTGGATAATCGTTTTATAGAATGTACCCTTCTGTTTTCAGTTATTATTGGAACTGTACTTAAAGTTCTGTTAGCATAGTGGTACATATTAAGTTGCTGTTAAATTGATGCATTAAGTTAGTGTGAATTGTATATTGGAACGAAATAAGATTAAGCCTAAGGGAATGGACATAAAGCAGTTGATGTTACATACTAGATGTACTTCCGCATGGTTCTCGGAAGTGTTCTGTTTCAAGAGTAACTAAAACCAAAATTTAGAGTAATAAACAATTATTTCTTGCTCTTGAAGTTCATATGTCATGCTGTGCTGTAGCCTTGTCTAGTGCATAATTCTTCTCGTGATTCATGGCGTGCGCACGTATTATTACGTTTTTATTACAGTACAAATTCCAACGTTAAGCGTCCCTTATGTGACGTCATTTTAGTGTCTACTGACTGACTGACTGACAGGCAACATACTACTGTAAGTGGTGCGAGTGTTTAAAACAGATGACCCCTCAAGGCGGCATTCGAAAATATCAGGTATCGTTTATTGAAACAGAAGTATATGCATTATAGCTTTGATATAAAAGTTAGTCAGTTTCTAGAGGTTTAATTTGAAAGTAATTTAGGTAAATGAATGTTCTCTATTATTTATACAATAAACAGAAATTAATTACTTCTTTTGAACCTCTGATAAAATATTTTATTTATTTTTTTAGGATTTTGAACGATGGAAAAAGGAAACATATTTCAGTGTTGAAATCTCGGAACTAAGATGCGTGTTGAAGTAAAATCAAACATGTTTTTGTTTTGCTAAGTGTGATTCGAACTTGTCTAACACAAAAAAAGCTTACATCGTTATGATAAAAATGTAAATATTTTATAGTTTTTATTCAACAAACCTATACTTAGAGCTGTCATTATATGGTCAAGAAAAATATAAGTATACCAACATTGTTTCTAACGCTTTAAAGCAACATATAAATTACTCTGTGTTTGGTTAAATAAACCTTTTATGTTTAATATAAAGACCAAAAGCTGTTTAATTAGGTCGTTCAACCGTTACGGTCCCGGTGGCATGTTTGATTCGTACTCTCAACAATCGTAAACAAATACGATCCTCTCATGTTACTTATGTGAGAGAATTGGGTGTTATGTGTGAAGGATCAGACCTTTTTATATGGTTTCAAGTCGGTGTTATTTGGGTTTATACAAGAATGCGCGTATACGCTCACAAACTTTGTCTTTCATCCAAATACAGGAGTATTATGATATAAATTTGGAGAAAAGATACGCTAGAGATCCAAGATTTGAATTTGACGTCATTCGTTGTTAAATACAAGTTAAATAATTTATAGTTTTGATATGTTGCATTATCCGTTTGTTCTCGGTCAGTGTTTTGATTGTTCGTAGTTAAATAGCATAAACAATTCACAATCGTATTAGCAGTTTTGGTGATTTTAAAATTCAAAGATTCCTGTTTTGGAACGTTTCTACTTAGTGTATGAATGTTTAACGTTTAACACATCTAACTGTTTTTACGTACACATCAGTACGTTTGCTAAATACGTAAAGGTTTATAAAATAAGAATAGTTGTTACGTGTGGCACTGTAGTAAAAATAAATATACGTCAAAGTACTTTTTATACGATGAATAAAAAATATATTATTGCTTATTGTATTCGACTTAGATTTGCTTTTACTATATGTAGCATACTCAGACTTGATAACAATTTTAAATCATATACAAGAACAAAGAGTTCAGAAGAATAAGTAAAAATATTTAATCGCTGTCGTGTAGTATAGAATATGGCAGTTGTGATGATTTTTGCGTTAAATCAGAGTTAATGTTTCTGTAGAAATCAATGAGATATATAACGACGCACACAAACACATAAAGGAACGAGTGACTTTGTACATCTTCCCAGGTAAGTGTTTATATGCGATCGTAGGTGTGTATAGGAAATGTGTACATTTACTTTTTTGTAGCAATTTTTCGAAAACCAGTTGTTTAATGTTTTCGAAACTATAGTTATGTAGTCTTTATAGTGCTAGAATGTATGATGTAAGTAAAAATAATAGTTTTAAGTAGTAAATATAGAGTTGAGTATAGTTAATGAACATACTGAAAGTTAATTCTGCACTAAGAACAGGTTGATCGAAATGTTTGATGACGTATTATACATGTATATTCCATCTAATGTGTAAGATGCGTTCAAGTTACACGACAAACAACATTCATATAATCATGTTTGCAATCTTTCCTGAACATATGTACAACTGAAGACGAGCAATTGAGATTAATTACCGAGCCAAGGACTTAACTATACAACAGATGCACATATGTCCTGAACTTCCAGATCGCCCCACCCACGCCCTTGGCGGGGCTCTCCCAACTAGCTCACGGCAGCGCCTTCCCTGTCCCTCTCCCTTTTGCCACGATGGCAGTTGTGTCTAAGCAAGAGAGGAGAAAGTTTGGTTAGAAGCTAGCGTGGGCTGGGAGTGTCTGGTGTATTGATACCGGTGTACATAAGATTATTTGATTGTGCTAACCTAAACGTTTGCTAAGAAACTGGAGTTCATCTAAATGCTTGAAGCACGGAAATGCTAGAGGTCGTGGCAGTGAACATCAGACAGGACATGTATGAGTTCAGATGTGTAGTTATTATTTGTTGTTAAGAGAAAAATAATAAAATAGACAACTACTGGGCCAAACCTATGTAAAACTAAACCACACCAGAGGACCGTTGCATCGTGCTTACTGTACGCCTGCCCGTCAACATCTGACGCACTCAGCAGCCATTCCCATATAAGGCTTACAGCCACATTTAGCAACTGAAAGTCCCGTACTGGTGAGCTTCTTCCCGTTAGAAAATCTTGCTCTGGACCGTTTTCTTCCCGCGAGCGCCATAGATGTGGTATCAGACTGCTTTAGACTAATTTCTTGTGTTGATGTACCTGCAGTTTTAGGGTTAAACTGAAAGCCTCTCAGATGTATTCGAGTGTGTGTTTGTTAATCGAGATTATTGGTACAACACGGATGGTCGACCATTGTTTTACACTTGCCTGGATTTTAATTACCCTGGATTTATTGGAGAAAGCTATTTTGGCTCTTTGACCAGTAACTTTGCTTTCTCATCTTGTCCAATCGCTTTCAACTATCGCAAGTGTTTACTAATAAAAGTGCTCAGCTCATATGTATTCGGTCTTGCAGGCGTTCTGGTTTAATCCAATTAGGCCAAGAAGCCCTCCAAGTTAAATGTAAGGTTTTCTGGTGTTTATGATAGACAGTATGCTGCAGTAAAAGACTGTGAATAACACATACAATCAAGTGTGTAAAACAACGAGCGGTATATTTATTAGTGAATTGCTTTTTTATGTGGGTTAGCGAAAAACGTACATTGAGTGAGGGCAATTACAGTTAATTCTGTTTTAATTGAAGTAATCAACGTCCGTTGTTTTGATAACGTGAGAAAGAATAATCTCTAACTTTATAAATAGCTGTATATTAATCTATGTGGCTCATGTTTCGAAACTAAATTGGTTCGATTTATCACTCTATTATGCAGGATAACTATGTTTGCTGCCAGCTTGCGGTAACAAAGGTGACTGTGTTTTACAGTGCTTTAGTAGATCTAACTCGCAGTCGGTCTGTTCATGCTGTGGAACACGACCCTTGTTGCCCTGACCCCCATAAACTCCCAGGGACGGAATGTAAGGCCGTTCATTACGGAATCTGTTCGCCTTTGCTGAAGCTGCCATCTTTTTCTTCTCCTCCTGTCGGTTCGCTATCACCGTCGTCACCTACAACCTCAAAGGATAGTCAGTCAAGTTCTTTAACGTCCACTCCGACACAGTATTTTAAACGATCGCCTCTATCTGCTACCAGGCTGGATCTAGAATCTATAGACCCAGTAGAACTGCTTGCTAGTGACTTGGGCGGAAAACTCGAGGCACTAGTCAGCAGTTTTGTAGCTCAAGACAAAGTAAAACTTGCTGCACGAAGAAAGACAGAAATTCCGGGAAATCCTTCTTCTAATGTAGTTAAGGCTTCTACTCTGAAAAACATCTCTCCAAAACTTCAGCCCCCTGGGTTTGCTACTTATCCAGGAAGAGGAGATAGAAAAAGTAAAGACGAACATGATGATGTTTCAGCATCTACAGGAACTTTAGATAACAAAAATGGAAGACAAAATACACCCAAGACAAGCCGCTCTAGTCACATGTCTTCCTCTCAGCTGACACATCCTGGAAACGAAACGAAAGGTATTCTGGGTAAAATTCCACAGGCATCTGTGTATCAGTGTAAAGGAAGTTCTGAAACAGTCTTGGAAAAAGTGATTAAAAAACCGTCAACTCCAGAATGGAGCATTGCCAGACATACTATAACAGAAAAAATCGCACAAGCAGGAAAAGCAGAGGATAAAGAAAAGCTTTCAACTTCACCCAAAGCTTCTCCAGAATATCAGCAAACAGGCGTAAAGGCTCAAATAAACAGATTTACTGCAAAAGAGAACACTCGGCTTACCAGCTCAGAGAGGTTAGAGCAACAGAAAGCCGCTTTTGGAGATAAAAAAAGTAATAATATTTGTCAACCACCAGGTGGCTGTCAGAAGGTCACTACAGTTTCATTTGAACAGGACCATGGGTTAACTTTAGAGAAAAGGTATCCTGATCTGTCTCCATCCCAAAGTCAGAAACAGAATCATCACTTTAAATGTATGGAAGGTGATGCACTCAAAATAATCGGTTCGTCTGATCCTGGACCTAGTCATTGGGCATCTAAAGAAGACAGTTTTCTCAAGTCATCAGAGGACGATATCTATGCGATACCAAAACTGAGACATGAAACAAGAGCCAAATCTCAAAAAGAGAGTCGTCCGTGCAGTTATCCAAGTTCATTTCAGTTGAATGATGTAGGAGCACTTCATCAGCGAAGTGCTAGTCAAGATTTATCATCGTCGCGTGCAAATTTAAGAGAAGGAAATGTGCCTAAAGTGGATATAGATTTGATTGCTGAGTCGCCATCAGAATCATTTTCCAGTAAAGGTGAACCTGAAGTAAGACAGAATCGAGATTATGTTCTTTCACCTGTGGTTTACGCCAAAAACCGTTTCCATAGTGCGAGTCATGAGCAGAAGAAAGAGGAAACCTTCAAACCTCGACCAAAAAATGGTCAATTAGTTAGCGAAGCGAAATGCAGGTGGGAGAACGGTGTTCAGCCTTCTCACTTGCAAACTATGTGGTCAGGAATGAACCCGTACATGGAGCAAATTGACTTGAACAATGAAAATGGAGTGGATGAACATGTTTATGAAGCTTTACAAAAATATGCAGTTCGAAAAACATATTGTGACCGAGTCACAGAAAGCTCAACACCAGCTATCCCACACCCAAAATTAACAATGGCACAGAAACAGCATATAAGAGAACGCTCTCTCTCTCCAACTGACAGATATCACTCTCATGTACCTATTAAGCCATTTTTAACTAAAGGATCAGTAGCTGAACGAGTTCTTTTGTTTGAAAAATGTCCTGATCGAGCATTAGAGAGAGCTGTGGCTATAACAAAAGCAAAATCAAATGTTCTGTACAATACCTGGAAAAGCATGAATAATGAAGTCCATAATAAAACCCAGGTAAGTTTTACGTGTAATATTGACATACGTTCCATTCAAACTAAAATTCATAGTAAAATGTGTTAAAAGATTAACTTTTTATACAAATACAATTGGACAAAATTGTTGAATTTAAAAATCAATATGTAATGTATATTTTTGATTAGTTGTTTAGTTTTTATTTATCAGGGATATTTGTTTTTTTTATGTTATAAAGCAAACTACTTGGCCAAAATAGTCAACATTGCATGATTTTTTTCTCTTTCTAAATTTCTTACTTAATTCCACTTAATGGAAAAGAACGCATTTTAAACATTGTTATGAGAAGCAAACACTTTTCTATTAAAAATTTCTGTGATATTTGTTTAAATTATTGGCAGCGAACATTTTTATTCTTTTTTACAATTGCTTTTATATAAAATTTAAAACTGACCATCATTGAATTCCAAGGATGTTTCAGAATTCATCTTAATGAACAAAAAGAACTTGTTTATAAAGATACGCCCTCCCCCTTCTGTGGCACAGCGACATGTCTACGGACTTATACCGCTAGAAACCGGGTTTCGATACCCGTGGTGGGCAGAGCACAGATAACCCTTTGTGTAACTTTGTGCTTAATGATAAACATCAACTTATAAAGATACAGTTGTGCATACATGAAGCTATTTCAGATGAAATTTTAGTTTTTATTTTGTTATATTTGCTTCACATATTAGAATAAACAAAAGCTGTTCTCTGCTGTGTCTTGATACCCATGTGTTATGTGTTTACACATGGTGATTTATAGACATGTTGGTGTGATGATACGAGTGACTCCTAATTATACGAGTAAGGTGATGAATATGGCCTTCAAGAAGAAGTAATAGTGTTTGTTTGTGCAAGTTCGTGACTTTCAGAGTAAATTAAAAATGTTTGTCTAGATATCTCAGGACAATAAAAAATCAATATGATGATAAAAATTTGTGTGGATAGCAGATTATGGTGTAAGGATTGATTAGTAAAAATATTGGAGGTGGGTTTATTAAAGTACTCTATCACCTCCAGGTATCCCACGTTTAAGAAAATAACCTTGTGATGAATTATTAACATACATCTGTTAAGTAATACTGCACGTTCTAAGATGTGTGAATGTCCAACATGTGTTAGAGGGATTACAACGGTTGAGTTGGTCTTGTGTTCTGTTCCATACAAGTGATTGTGGTACGTTATACTGTTCAATTTCGCTCGTTAATTACGCAACTTTCCTTTTATGTGGCTATGAATTGAGTATTCAATGTCGTATAATTTGATTAGTTCGTTTGTACTCTGCATGGGGAACGTGCGAGCCATTATTTTATTCGAGCCGACTTCGAGCTTTATTAAAAAACTCGTTTTCGATCCAGTATTCAAGACGAACTCGAATCATCATTAGGCTAGGCTGCAATTGGGAAAAATAATGAAGATGTTGTGAAATAGTTAAAATACAAAATAATAATGATAATTATAAAAATACTAAATAAATACACTCTTTTCTCGTAAACTAATGAGAGTCAGGCACTTATAACATTTTGGTAATACTGTTTTTTAAGGATTATAATAATAGAAAGAGTAAATACGATAAGACATATACAGGGGCCTGAGTAAATAGTACACTATTTGCCAAATTAAAAATACAAATATTATTTACTTTTAATCAAGTATGTACTTAGGTACGTCACAATAGCTTCTCTAATGAGGAAACTTTATAAACAGTCACTTACAATGTTTTGTTAGAGTATTTAATTGGACATCTGGTGAAATCGAACAATCAAAAGAGCATTTAGTTGAATATCTGGTGAGGTTAAACAATACAAAGTCTTTGTAATACTTAATTTCATTAGATATCCAAACTAAATACCTAGTATTGTTTAATCTCACCAAATATCCAACTAAATAATCTTTGTATTACTTAATCTCACCAGATATCCAACTAAATAATCTTTGTATTACTTAATCTCACCAGATATTCAACTAAATGCTCTTTGTATTACTTAATCTCACCAAATATCCAACTAAATAATCTTTGTATTACTTAATCTCACCAGATATTCAATTAAATACTGGTTTAAATATTTCTCAAATATCTATAACCTTGTGTTTGCTATTGAGTGAATATCGCCCTTTGAAAATGAGAATATACATGATAATGATAATTTATTACACAGTTAAGAAATTTCTCACCCCTACTTATTTCGAACGTACGTTTTCTGAGAGAGTATGCGAATGTTTGAGTTACCCCTTTTTTTATGTTCGAACTCTAGCCAAGCCTACACAAAGACTAGTCGTGAGCTCGAAATTTCAAGTAAATGCACAGTCACGTGCGATAGTTAAACATGTGTTTAAAAACGTATCGTAACTGAGCCTGGTACATGCGTGAATTAATATATCCTAGAAATAGAAAGGTGTAGAAGTAAAATAATTCATAATTAACACTTGTTTTGCTCCAAACTAACAACAAAAATCACTTTACGATTAGTAGTTCCTTCTCGTGTGTAGTTTACATGGAAATATTATGAAAATTAGCGCGGGTCATCGCCTTTGAATGTAATTTAGTCGTACTTGTGGGATCTCATGACCCTCCTGTCACGCAACCCACGTGATCAGTAGGAGTTGCATTTAGAAAATTAGGCTTCTGTGATGCTTATTAACGTAGAAGTGCGGTGATTTGAAAGTTATGTTATAAGATATCGTGTATTATTAGATGCTTGTATGTTGTAAGACTGTTGGAAGCAAATTTAAGAGATACATAGTTTGTTAATTATATGTAAATATTAGAACTGTTTATTACAGGATTTAACAATCATAATATTGTTTTCCCAAAAAATTTGCCTATTCGGTCGAGTGAGAGATAAACAAATCATTTTAATTTTACAATGAGCCATGTTCCGTAGTTTAGTAATTAGAAGTGATTTAAGTTTTGGTTTATCGTGTTTATGAAGGCCATAGTTTTTCGGATATAAAAATAGATTTGTTTCGGATTCCAAAAACTTCAATTTTAGAAAATGCCAAATATAAACCTACATAATGTTGCAAACACTAACTGCTACCATCGTGCCATTCTTTAGGTTCTCTAGTATTTTTTATTTTTTGGTCAGAATGGAATACATTCTCCCCGAATTCTTTATGGCGATATTTAGGCTTAACCACGTTTGTCTCTTTGAGGAAATGCGGAAACTGGTCAACTCTCAACAGATGTATACGATGTATTCACGTAAACACACACGTGGGACAGAAAAGCTTGGAACACGCCTGAAATCTTTGATCTTTACGTCATAATGATTTATGTTTTTGGACCTTCTTGTTTTGCTTTATTTTTTTAATTTGATTTGTTTTAAAATCTGCAATGCTTAATTTAACAAACTGATTGAAATCGACTACAGGTAAATAATTTCGGAGAAAATACTGCCTTTAATGCTTGTATACACCCTAGTGATATCTTTGACTTAAAAATGAAACACAAGTTGGTGTTTTTCCAAGCATTTTAACAAGTTTGGGTAGTGCCAACTATGTCATTGCCAGGAGGTCAGGGCGCTTGACTCGTACTCTGAGAGTCGCGGGTTCGAATCTCCGGCCCA